>NW_009609158.1:0-813 GCF_000690535.1 Cariama cristata
AAGTGTGTGTGTATATATATATATATTTATCCTTATATTCATCTATCTCTCTCTTTTTGCGTGCATGTGCATGTGAATTGATTCAAATACTCTATGACAACTTAAGTCACTGGTATGATTATAGTAAATCCTATTCAATTATTTTGTAAATGTTAAATTAGTCTACAATTAAGTGCTGCTAAATCCTTTAGATATAAACTGCTGACCAATTCTGGGACTAGGAGTGGATCCAGCCGCACCTAGACTCCTCTCTGAGAAGGAGTTCACAAAGCAAAGGGGTCCGCTCTGAACCTTGTGACTCGACAGGAGGGTCTCCCTTACCCCTTGTCGTATCTGGTCTCTGTGTAAATCATTTTTTAACTTGACTTCCTATATATACGCACACACACATCCCATTCATGCAGTAAGTAACAGAGTGAACCTTGTCACTGAACTTTGTGAAGTGTCACACTTTTATAAATTCGTATTAAAATCATTTCTGTTAATACCTTCGATGGCGATTCTTTGAGCAACCCTAAACCACTCATTTGTGACAGACACCGCCCCCCCCCAGCACTTCAGGATCCATGGCGTAAAACTTTCATTCAATAAAGATCATCAGCTTTTGGGCAGAATAAATAAAAATGCAGTCTCACGTAATCCAGTCATTTTGATGCTGACGATTTTGTGACAAATGACCCCCCCTTCTCCCCTCCCTTGAGCCCTAGCCCCACCGATCCCAGCCAGCTTTAAGGCACAGAGCGAACTGCTCCGCTGCAGACCGACCGCAGCTCCCACCACCTGTCCCACGACCCGTCCCAGCGCAGCAAGGGG
>NW_009609159.1:0-8735 GCF_000690535.1 Cariama cristata
GAGGGACCCCAGGGTGGAGCAGGGGAAGAGTGTGAGGAAGAAGCAGCAGCAAAGACAAGAGGTGGTGAACTGACCACAACCCCCATTCCCTGCTCCCCTGTGGCACTTGGGGTGAGGAGGCAAAGAAATCAGTAGTGAAGTTGAGCCCAGGAAGAAGGGAAGGGTAGGAGGCAGGTTTTTTAAGATTTGGTTTTCTCATTACCCTACTGTGATTTGATTGGTAACAAATTAAATTAATTTCCCCAAGTTAAGTCTGTTTTGCTCGTGACAGTAATTGGTGAGTGATCTCTCTGTCCTCATCTCAATCCATGAGCCTTTTGTTCTATTTTTTCTCCCCTGTCCAGCTGAGGAAGGGGAGTAACAGAGCAGCTTGGTGGGCACCTGGTGTTCGGCCAAGGTCAACCCACCACAAAACCACTCTCATACACACTGGATACTAACACGAGCACCACTCCCACAGAAACATGGGAGTGAAAAGCAGGTAGATTCTCCTTGCAACAAGATTTAACTGAATCAGCCTGGAGAAAAAAAAAAAACCAAACCAAACAACCAAAAAAAAAGCCTCATTTATATCTGCTCTTTATGTAATAGTATTTGTCCTTCTATAGTGATAATGCACATTTATTAATAAGCATGATTTATTTAGGCATAATGTAGGTGTCAGGCAGAGAAAAAAATTTGGTTAAAACTCTACGTCTATGACAACGACAGAGGAGACAAAAGAACACCACAAATGAAAATAACCAATGGCCATAATAGAACAACAAACGAACAAACAAGAGACTTAAAAGATCCACATACTGCAGCACTTTTTCCTGGGAAGTTGAAGAAGGCATCAGGTCCATACTTCTGAGGCATGTGTTTTAACACAGACAATAACTTCCCAGCATGTGGTGGCTGCCAAAGAGAATTATTACCTTGTAAATAAATAGAACACACCTATAAGAAACTATACACACAAAAAATGAATTTTGACACATTTTAAAGCTTTGCACACGGCTGAGTAACACTCTGCTAAGACACTTAGCACTTTCAATAAACAACATTAACAAAGAGTCATGGATACCTTCACCCAATACGCAGTAGGTGCACAATTAACTGGCTAACTAAATTAAGGACTTATAGGCCAGAACCACTTTCATCCAGCAAAAACTAAACTGACCCTGAATGTGGGTTCCTTCCTCTACCTATTCATTCCCCATCAGCGCTACCGTCTGTGTGGATTTGCAGTGAGCTAAAGAAAATTAACTGATCCAGCTGAAAACTAATTTAGGGAAAACAAATGCAAACCAGTTTTCCATGACAGCAGTTTTGGATTGCAGCTGTGTGAAACTTATGCCAGCACAAGGGAGATGGGGAATACCTAGGAAAACGGAGAGGGAGGATCAGCAGACAGGATTATTTTCATCAGGACTACAGTCAGACTAGATTAAAGTGTCTTTGGTTACATATATCCCCTCATACAAGTCCATGGAGAAAGATTCAAGTCTCAAGGAGAGTTCAGAGCACCTAAACTGAGTGCTCAGTTAGTGTGAATACTTCACACTTCCTCACCATCCCCCTAATTTTGCACTGATTTTGTTGTAATACTCGGCAACTATAAACTCCAAGTATATGAGCTTACAACAACAGAAGTACAGCAAAACCCGGTCATAGTGACAGAATAATTGTGCGCATCTTCTTTTACCACTTCATAACTTTCCAGTAGGTCTATTTTGAAACTATAATTTTACACTTCTGATCTTTTCCTGAAAGTGCTCTTTTTCCCCTCTTGGAAGCAGCCACCCTCTGAAAACTAAGCATTGCATGAGCCTTTACAAGTATTTTAAATGTACCAAAATTATAGTCAGATAAACAGTGCTTCATGAATTTGAATTAAATTTGAGGAAGAAACACTGAGAACTGCTTAAGTGTCTTCAGCACAATAGAATTCAAGTAGGTAATTTGTATTGTAGCCAAAGACGTTGTATTTTTACAGCACTGCTGATTTTAAGATTTATGGAGTTGTGCAACGCCTTAGCAATGCAACTGTGGCATTTTTCTCTTCCTTTCCTCTATATTTAGTCTTTAATAAAGAAAGGAAATTAAATGCAAATAGCAGAGAGACAGGAAATGAAAAAGTTAATGTTATAGAGACAACTTTAATTCGTCTATGGTTAAATATATTCTGTATGTTCAATGTTGAGTTTAAACCCTCTATTAACTTTAGAGTATTTTTATTTGAGCAAGTTAAGATCTACAAAGTTATTTGTTTCAAAGGGTCTTTTAAAATTTACTATATTATTTGCGCATATTGGTTTTTATATTGAATACATTTTTTTTTAATTATTTGAAGTCAACAGAAACGCTGTGCTACCTTTTCTCTACACTAGGCAGAATACTTAAAGATAATAAAAGTAGGTAAAACAATTGTTAAAACAGTTCCCAGTTCTAGCAAAACAACAATTTTGTGTCAAATAAAACTTTATCCAGTGGCCTCTACAACATACACATTTTTACTTTAGGGAAGGAGGTTCTCAACAGTGAAAGGAGACCTTCTTCCTTTCTAGTTCGCATAGGAACAGGAAAAAACACATGATACAATTTTTCGCTGGAGCTTATTTCCTTCATTTCAATTTGTGCCACAAATTCTCATTTCCCTAACTAGATCATTTTTTTCAAAAAAAAAAAAACAAACCACACTGTAAAAATAGAAGCACACTGAACTGCCTAGGTAGACATTTTTTCTTTATTTCTCTCTTTTGTCTTCAAAAAAAATTTAATCCTTTTTCCTTCAATTTCACATAACTGGAATTACAAAAATAAAAACATGTGCATAAAAACACTTGCTCAGAGTCACCATATTATTCCCAGGTGTTCAAAAAGACCAATCCAGTCCGTAGATCCAGGAGGAAATTTAATTTCATCACTATTCTACTCTCTCTATTTTAATTGCTTGCAAGTAAACAGATGCATTGATATAATACTAGAAAGTATCCTGTATTTCTTGGTACATTTAAAATTTGTCTATTATAAAGGTTATCAGCCTTTTAACTTGTGCACATTAGGAAAAATATAAGCAACGCTACAAAAACTGTTTCAGTTTTGTGTTTTCTTTTACCCATCTCCCTTTTTCTCCTTGAAGCTTGCTGAAGAATAACTTTAGCTCTCGAACTGTCAAGTTATAGCTAGCCAGCACACCCAGCATATCCACTAAGAGATCTGAAAAGGAAAAGAACAGCAACATAATTGTTTAATAAAATGCAATGTCAAATTTCTATCATAAATGTTTCCATGAGATTTTACATAAAAGGAATACAGTTTGAGTCATACCCTGGGTGAAATCGTACCTGCAATCATGTTGTCAGCTCTATCAATCCTCTTGAGCACTTGTTCCACAAGCCCCACTTCTGTGCATGCTTGTAGATTGCGTATACTTTTCTTCAAGATTGCTGTAAACATGCTCCACACCTCAGCCTGGCAGGTGATATCACACTTGTCCAATAAGTCCACCATGCAGGTGATGCCCTCTCCTTCTTGGATAATAAAGTTCATTTCCAAGTCAAAGTGGCCCCCGACAAGCTTTCAAACAAAAGATTGGGAAAAAAAAAAAACAAACCAAAACACATCACACCTAAGTCAACTGTATCAAAGTACCATTCTATGTTTAAAGCTATTCACTCTGCAAGAAGAAAGCTATCAAAGACGTAAGCTAAAAAACCATAATGAGGCCAATATCAATATATCAAGTCTTGCTCTTCCTCTGTTTCAGGTTCTGTTGAGTAACTTCAACAAAGGTTCTTCTAAGGTGTCACCTACTATCAGGCAATTGCTGCAGAAGAACACTTGGGTAGTTTCAGACACAGCTGTTCAGAGCTGCCCCACACAGCCGAAAAGGGAAGAGCCCAAGTGAGTGTTCTAAACCAGGTGAGGTACCTTACCTGGCCCGGAGAGGCCCTCAAGGCTTTCCTTCGCAAGAAGTGCTTAACACTCCTCAAATCCGAGGGTAATTCTAGCCAAAAGGAGCTGATGCACAACAGAAATATTGCCACTTTTAAACACTTCAGAGTCATTCCTGAGATACTGGATAAAGCCGGTAAAGTATTAACTGCCAGTTCCATTAGTAGCCACAGGTACTGTAAGGAGGCACAGGCTTGCTATATTTGCATGAATGTGACACAGCAGCACTGTTTGAAGCCTTTGGCTATGCTTTGGCTGAGGCACTTAAATCCTGCAGTATTCCAGGTCTCCTAGCTGCAGGCTTTGTTTGAACGTACTCTGAGTAACTAACCACATATGCACATGCCAAGGAGGTGGAGTACACATTCTCATTTGTGTACTCCATAAAATAAAGATCCCAGTTGAAGGAAAGATGGATTGTACTAACCTAACTCCTCTACCTCAATTCCCTCCTTCCCACTTTTTAAACTTCTCTTGGACTTTAGAACTGTATTAACCTTAGAAATGTGCCATGCTTGCCAAAATGCCCCTTATATACCAGCATACAAATAAGAATTCAGATAGCATTGAGTCAAATGATCACAATAGACTCATGATCAAAAGTATTTCAGCTTGTCCTCATTTCTACAAGTTTGTCTAATAAAAGACATTATTTCTGTCCTCCATGGTGTTCCTTTCACAGGCTTTGACCATTAACACCTTCAGGACTGTCACTTGCTGAAATCTCACCATGTCAAAACTGCCCCAAAATACATATACTAACTTGCTTCCATATTAGCTCCGACAGCTTCTCTCAGCTAGTCAGGATCTGAAGATCAACCTACCCAACGGAACAGAATATAAGCTCTTCATTAACGACTGAAATTACCATACATTTTCCTAAAGTGTCTAAATCTTGTCACTTTGAAGAAGCAATCTTTGGTCTTCTGGGCATAAATCAGTAATGCCAAACACCACAACAAGCAGAGAAAGTTACTGTTTTTATGACAGAATAGACAATGTCTCATGGCAACAATTTCTAAACAGTAATTTACACTTTTCCATTTTCTCCCCTCTTGGTCATGAAAAATAATTATGCAATTTACTATCAGATGCTTCCTTAATATCTAGGGAAACCGCAGGAACTGAATGGGGAGATTTGAATTATATTCCCAGCTTCTCTATATCAACTCATGCTGTCAACTCAAACAAATCTATCAAGTCGTTATCATTCTCCAAGCCTCAGTTTTCCCCTTCCATAAGATGGAGCAGAGGCCTACCTCAGGAAAGCTCTGTAAGGTAGAATTCAAGGGAGAACACCGAACAGACTGGATTAACACAGAATTATCACAAAACAAATGCAAAGAAAAAAGTACATCCCTCTTAAAAAAAAAAACCCTGAACAAAACATTTGAAAATGTAAAATAATAACCAATGTTACACTTTATTTTAAACTAAATTTATCATCCTCTACAAAATTGAGGTATTGCTCAAGAAGCCACTCTCTTTCTCAACATCAAGGTAAGAAACAAAGAAAATACTGCATTCTGTGTACAGACAGAATAGTAGAAGGCTAAATTCTAGTCACAAACCACCTGCTAATTCTTAACAAGAAACTCAACTCTTTATGCATTTGGTGTTAACTATCAGCCAACCATCAATTATCACACCAAAACCATATACGGCAACTAGAGGTGACCTTACCTTCACCCTATAGTCTACACCAATCTTTCATTTTTGGCTAGATACACTATTCTCAGTAACCACCCATCCAGGAAGCTGTCAAATTAGGTTTCCAATCTAATCCGCAAACATAAGCATTTCAGCAAGTACATTCTGGAAATAATATGCTACGGTAGAAATAATTACCATTTTAACACTTTCTTTAAGGGAAACGAGGAGAAAAAAATTGACAGAGAAAGCAATATACCAAAGGCACCGTGCAGTTGATGTACTATATGTATGCATACCCATTAGATACACATAAGCACACCACCCCTCCCCAGTATGTCATATTAACCCTTTCTAATGGAGATTTGAAACCGATCAACCTTCAAAACACAAATTTGTTTCCAATGACAGGGATCATAATCCAGGTCCATGCATTGGCTAGTTATTATCTGAGCTGCAGTAATGGCTGTGCACAGCAAAATGTAATCTTCCCAAATGTCACAGTAAGTTATGAATATCTGAGCAGCTTAATGCACCTTACTAGCCATGAAGTGTGAGAATGTAATCTTATTACCTTTTTTATGGTTGTATTTTTTTGAATAATGTAGCCTTTGAACTGATGTATAGTCTTTCCTTGCACTTTAGCATGATTTGGTCTCCTATGTCGCATAGTACATTTTTCAAAATTCTCCAATTCAACGTATTTTAAGTCCTATGCTGAGCTGCATAAACAATCTTTATAGCAACCTACAGGGTGGCATAACATTTTCCTTCTTCAGCACGTAGAATTAAGTATAAGCTTACAGGAATGGTTTTAAAGGGCTGTATTCAAAGTATTCAAATAGGTCCTCACAAATTTTGCATTTTCCCAGTTATATTTACCTTCAAAAAATATGTAAACTAAACCAATAGCTCAAGCTTTTTGGTAAAGTATTTCTACATTTAGCTGATTGAGAACAGGGAGAATACTTTACAGCAATTTTTAACTACACCTTGAGAGTGTAATTTTTTTTTTTCTTTAGAGAACTAAACTAATGAGAAATCAACATGATAGCACTGATTTTAAGTACAAAATAGCACTACATCACTTCTAAACAGAAACAAAAAGCCAATTTAAACACACAAAACCTCTCTTCGCAATGAACCTTTCATCTAACATAAGATCCAAGACAGAAAAGAGATGGTGCACTCTCATGGGGAGCAATTACCAAACTACAGTATGCAGAAAAGAGCTCTGAATAAACACAGTCAACCCCCACTTTCCTGAAAGATCATGATCTAGATTATGAATTTAATTTAAAGTCATTCCTCCCAGTGTCAGATATAAAATATTTCAAAAGCTTGTAAGAAAATGTGAGCAAGAGTATTTTAATGAACTATAACAGAAATAAAGAACACAAGCCCAAGACCACAATCGGTATTTCTCCTAGAAAAGCCCAACTGGCTATACTTGGAAGAGCTATAGGGCTGGATCTCCACAATTTTACCTCAAACCTCCAAAAAAAGACTTCACTTCTACAAAGTTACTAGATAACCTACACATCAAGACAAATGTACTTGTTTTGTTACCCAAAGCTGGGATGAAAGAACTATTAACCAAGCAAACTGTGACCTCCCTTTCCTTAAGATACTGATTTTGTAATCTCAGAATTGTTTCTTTAGTATGTCCAAAACAACAGGTATGGATGATGCCTATCCAATGGAAAATCCCTATCCCATGAAGAAAAAAAATGCAGTTGAAGAGGCCAGATCTATCTCAGTGAAAATTTTATAAGTTTATGCTTAATAAGAGTCCACAAAGCTGTGTGTAAAAAGCTGGTAACTGCCCAAAATCTTCTATGTGTAAGACTAAGGTACTTATACAAGATAAACATCAAGAAAAATGTACTGAAGCTAAACCAGTTGCCATTTCAACAATTAAAGGTTTGATTACACTCTACATTTCACCTCTGTTCGCAAGACGGCTATGTTATTCAAAATGGTCCCGTTCTTAATGCAATTTTACATCATGTCAGTCAACCTGAAGTTAAAAAAACCCACAAAAACCAAAAAACCCACACCCCATGTTTTTCATCCCTCGATGATGAAATCTGAATGCAGATTCTGGAGGACATAGAAAAGATGGATTCATTTTAGCCATTATGCTTCTCAGGAACAATAAATGTAATATTCTTTGCCTACATTTACTCTCATCTTCCACCAAAGTAATAACCCACATTCTGGACTCCATCCCCTTTCACTTATTCAGGAACTCAAGGCAAAAGGATTGATCATCAAAAATAAACACCAAAGATCTGGGAAGTTTAAGAACTAAAAATCTCGTCAGGGCAAGGATCGATCATAAGTGACCTCAAGCCAGTCAAATCTCCCGAGGGCACAAAATAAACAGTAAAAGTCAACACGGCGGTACACGTCCTGGGTGTGATAGAAAGATGGTTCTGATTCAGAAAGGCCTCTACAGACCTGAAGAGGAAAAAGGTGGGGAGAGTAACTGGTACATACTAACTTGCAACAATCCATTCTCTGCCCCTCATCCCTCACTTTTCCATGCAGTCTTTTCTATCACTAACACAAGACTTGGAGATGACAACATATTAAAATATGAGTCCTAACAGGAGATCTGGCAGGAAAGTCTGTTGGTAGTTTGGATGAGTCTATCAAATAGCGAAATTAGCATGAATATCAAGCAGTGAAGTCATGACAAACAGGGCTCAGGCCCAGAGAGGTTATAGGGAGGCAAGCAAGGGACAGAAAAAGCCTCGATGTCAGTCTTTTTTTCTTCAGTATATTGCCATTATATCAACCATAATGCAACAGAAAAACTAGACAAAGAACTGTGGGAAGACCCACTCATGAAAGGCAAGGTCATAACCTTCCAGCAAGATGCAGATGATTTAAAGTCATTTGCTACCTTAGCTCAAAGTTTAAAGCAATATGAGACCATGAATATGCAAGTGACCAGTGACTCTTTCACAGAAGGAATGATTCTACTCCAGTCTATGCCGTCAGCATCCTCTTTAATCTTGCTCCAACTTTGGACTTGCTTTCTTCCATGTTCAAACAAAACCAAAATCAACCCCACAACCCAAAAACAATCAAAGAGCCAAGAGATATTTCTTGAGTAGAAAACCACAAGCCTTTCCTGC
>NW_009609159.1:8766-27170 GCF_000690535.1 Cariama cristata
CTCAGGCTGAAGTCACCAGTTTCCCCCCCATGCAACACTACCCAACATTACACTAAAAAAAGAACATTAATAGTACTCCTCTGCTTTCTAAGGGAAAAAGGATGGTAAGAAAGAAAAAAATTACATTTTCTTCCTAATTAGCTGCTTTCTCTCCTGTTGCTGAGTTCCTAACAAAGCCTACACTTTCATTTACCCGGCAAATAAAAAAGGTCCATTTTAAACCTGGCGTATCAATACTGGCATTGCACAACAACATTGCACCCACTTCAACCTTGATGCGTTCGTGTCATTCTGTTCAATACTGTTATTAACGATGATCAAAGCTGAAGCATTCAGAAAAAAGAGTCATTCCCATTACTTCCCTTTGTAGTGATGTAACATGAATGTTCTGTATTAAAATAAAATTTCTTCAAATCTGTCTCTTGTTTGGAAAACTGCCTAAAAGCAAATTTAACAAGCACCTACGAGGTGTTAAGCGTCTACTACTGCCACCTAATGTTGTATTTGAAACCGTTAGCCCAGCATCACACATTTTTAATACAGTGTCTCAGCATGGTATAATTCTCTTCCTCCCCAAGACAGCTTTATATCAGCAGCTTATACCTCATGCTCTGTCACAACGAAGCAATAAGCTATATCTCCAGAAAATAAGACTGGGCAAGATTTCAAATTAGCAGAAAAGTTTACATTTAAAAATTGGTTTATATGAAACCAGAGTTTCTCCAGCTTCGCAATTGCTAACTCCAGTAGGCACACAATTTACTCAATGTACACATGAAAGAGCAGTGAATATCTCCTATCCAGTCAATCTGAGACATAAAAGAGTTCATTAAAACTTTTCTTTGAAAAAGCACTGAGCTGTATCTATGTATACATTAAAGTGACTCTCTCGGCCAAAATAACAAATGTAAAAAAGCAAAATTCTTGTCCAGGTATCTGCAATACATCTGAAGCATCCCTATGGTGGTGACATTTACCTATGGGTTTCTCCTTCCCAACAGAAGGGGGGGGGAGCAGTTTTAAAAGATAATTATGCTGTAATCAATGACGCTGTATTTGCTCTAGCTAATAAATCTAGTATTTCCACTCTGCTTGCAAGCATTTTTATGTCAAATTAGTTCACTAACACAATTAGTTCAGTTCGTAGCGTGCAGCTGAAGCCCCAGTGGAAGCACAGCTATGTAAGGAAGAATTAGCTCTACACAATGCTTTTAAACACGCATACAGGGGAAGTGGTACTATGAATTTCAAATTTTATACATTTTGGGTTTTAATCTATTTTAGAAAAACCTTTTAGAATTTTGTTTTTAAATTATCTACCAAAAAATGAAATTCATTCTCTATCTTACAAAGGGAACAATCTCAGTTTTAAGTGAAATGATTAGCAAAGTTACATTTTATCTTACAAAAACAAACAAAAACCCCCAAAGAATCCTACATTTATTTTATCAGTTTGGTATCCATTCAAAAAATGATCTCAGTGCAAACAGTTCAAATTAAAAACAAACACCACGCTCAAACTCAAAACAGTTACAGCACTCCATACCGATGTGCACAGTGCTTTTGTTTTTCCCTTCCGGAAATTCAACAACATATTCCAAAAATGAAAGACATAGACAAGTCCAATATTAGGACTTTTACTCTTCTCCCAATCTTTACTGATCCATGAAGAGAAGGATTGCCAAGAACATGACACAAAAGATGAGGACTAGGGGCCCAGGGAACCCCACGCTGACACAGACCAAAGAGTGGATGGAAATACGCAGCAAACCTGCAGGCCAGCGGACAAGTCTGGAGGAGAACACAGGAGAGAGGAGAAAACCGATCCTCGACCAGCTTTTGGCCAAAGCACCTCCATGAGCACAGAAGCCCTTTGCCATGCGACTATAAGCTTCATTTCAAATCCCTGAGGAAACAAAAGGGCTACCAAGCTGGCTTTTTGCAAAGCAAACAATTTCAAGACAAAATTTCAACACACTTCAAATAGTGGCTAAAGGCATATTTACAAAATCTGGCAATTTTCTGACTTTGGCTTACATTATAGATCTCAATAGATATTAACATATAGACTATATCTAACTCCAGCTGAAATTTGTATCTTTCCAGTATCTATATTAATAGCATTAAATTCTGCTTTTGTTTTAATGAATTTTTTTCAGTGTACCTTAACCTGTGATACCGTTTAAGACATACATGAAAGATACGACTCCAAGAGATGGTTTAATAATATGCAAATTTGTAGCTCCATACAGGAGATGAAATATCCTAAATCTTTACATCACATCAAATTCATATGTGCATTGGAAGCAAATAAATCATTTAAACCATGATACAGAGAACCTTTTGAAATTTGCATTTATCTACAGTAAATACTGCCATGTTCTTTAATAGCTTGCTAGTGCAATCTTAGCAAACTAATGATTTATGGTTTTGACATTTTAAAAATCAGAAATCTGTCATTTTATGACATCCAGTAGAAAGTCAGCTCGTGTTACATTACTCTGAATTTAAACTCAAATACATGAAACGCACATAGCAAAGCACTGTACCACACTGTCCCTTTCATTACCCCAGCACTTCCCTTCTTAGCTACACTTCTAAAAGTTATCTAACATTTTTATTGGAATTTACAAGAATATTAAAAATAGATCTTTTTTTTTTTTTTTCAGGAGCCAGACACATGTAATTTCATCAAGCACATAACTTTTTGTCAAGTCTGGAAATACCACCCATCAGCAAACAAAACCAATCTGCTATACGCTGAGAGAAATAGTCTAACCATCCCTCAGTCACCAAGCTGCACAGGTCTGCATCCTGTCCTATCTTATTCCTTGCCCTCAAGGAAGGAGCCCAAAAGAGAACACTTCCAGCATCGCATGAATGAACAACAAGTCCAGAATGGGGAACAAACCATACAGGCAGGATGACTTAACAGAGTCATCATCCTGCTTGCGCCTACCTCCATCAGTCAGGGCATTCACTTTGTATGCCGCAGGAGGAAGCAAATTCATTCTGCCCATAGGTCAAATCAGAGAGAAAAAACAACCCCAACTATACAACACTGACACCACGCCTGAGCAAATATAACTGTAAGTTTACATATACTTAAAAATAAGAGCATGCACAGAAGTTAAGACAGGTAGGTTCAAATGAGCAAAGTAGATTGACCCCCACCGCCAGAGAACACAGCCTTCTCTTGCAATGACTAGCGAAAGAAAAAATTTCAAGTCTAATAATACATTTGGATACACCTAAAACACTTACCTGAAACAATTTGCCCAGGCTTTATTGTCATTAAATTACTTTTTCTAACCTGCTTAGTATTTAGCATCTGAAAAACTAAACGCTAGCTTTTTTTTTAATTACTTAAATGTAAAAATATCTGCTTTCCTTCAACCAAACTGGTGTGCAAAGACAGTAAAAATAATTCAAAAAGAAAGCATTTTAAGATGTTTCCTCTACACATTTACTAATGACTCAATGAATTACTGAATCTATTTCAATTTGACAAGGAAATCACAGGTGTAGTAAATCTCTTAAAAAAAGAAGTACAAACAAAACCACGATTATGCTTACGTATACCACATACACTGAACAGCAATACTTCTACAAATATATATACCCACAACAGGCTACTAATGTACAATAATATAATATATTTGACCTTCTGAAAATTGGAGCTTCCTAAGCTAAGAAAACTGGAAAAAATGTAAAGTAAACAATTCTCAAAGTCTCCCAGTGCATCCAAAGTGAGTTACGTGCACCCCAGGGGGTTTGCAAGACAATCCTCCAGGGTGCAGAGAGAAAATATTTTTTGTATCATTACTACATGAAATTTAAAAATTAAAAATAGTTTTTATTTTATCTCATTCTTTTTAATTTCTATTTTGTATAGTTTATAACGTACATAATATACTAATACAGCAGTACATATACATAGTTTATAAATAAATAGTTATACATTTATTGGGGGTGCACGCTCAAACATTTTTTGTACTGATGGGGTGTGCAATCAAAAAGGTTTGAAGACCTCTTCCCTAGATGCTAGACAACAGACAATATATCCCAATATTCTTCTCCAGAAACAATATATCTGTCTGGTATTTTACAGTGCATTAGGGGTGGGGGCAAGGAAGCCACCACTCTTTACAGAACCTGAAGTTTGCATCCTGCAAGTCTTATACAAGCAATCCTTCATATAACTTTATAACTTTTAACTTAAATTGGATATTCACTTTGCAATACTTGCAAAGCAGGTTATTAAAAAACTGTGTAAAAATGGAATTCTAGGAGTAAAACGAGGTTATGAATTTATTCTAGGAAATACATTTGAAAGCATTTTGCCAGCTTGTAGAGACTAGGGGATAACAGCTACAAGCCAGGGAGAAAGGCGAAAGGAACAAAGGAAATGACAGAAGAGGAACAAACCAGAACATGTTCCAAACATGGAACTCTATAAGGATAGCAAAGATTAACCTTAAAAGAGGAACAAAAGCATACAAGATGAAGTAATCAGTTTGCCTATAAAGCTCTGGCAGGTTTTATCAGATTCAGCAACTGTAACGTTAAGTATTTCCTCTCCTACAGAAAGTCGCAGCCCTCACACAGCACATGCTAGAAGCAAACGTGTGCCAGCTCCTCAACTGCCATCACATTTCCTAGCTCAGCAGATTAACCGCAGAGAATTTCAGTACAACTAAAGGCACCGGGTTACCAATTCCAGCAGAACCCAAGAACCAGCACATCTGTTTCTGTCATTTCTGACACTGCCTCGATCCAGGACAGCTGGAAAACACCACACTTGCCTTCTCAGAATTGGCAGAGATTCCTGCCACAGCTAAAGCAGAGACAGTTAAGAGTTTGAATGCAAGAAATACTAAATGACATGCTACAGGAAATGTAACACTCAGCTTTCCCTGTTGCCATATCTTAAATATTCTGTAGTTGCTGTCAACATGGGAGAACCATGCAGATGATCCTGGCTAGAACAGAAGAGTGCCTAGAATAAATAGCAGCCCTTCATTTATTCTTACCAAGAAATTACCCTTTTTTTTTTTGCCTTCAGATTCCACCCCCTGCCCCTCTCCAAATATGCCACTACATTGTTTGGAGTTTCAAAAAATGTATTACTGGAAGTCAGTGTACTAAGTGTACTGAAATAATAAGTACCTTAAAGAAGGAAAGCACAAGACTCAAGTGGTATATCAAAAGGATTAAAAGATTCATTTTCTTACCAAACAGCAAATCAGTAATACTTGACTAAGCCCAAAGACCCACGATCAGCGCTGGTGCTCAATTCCTCTTTTCGATCTAAGCCAAGTACACACACAAGAAGCCTAGCCAGCACATCCATCCTGCTCACGGGGGCAAGGGCGAAGGCAGTGATCAAACCCACGACAATCACAACTATGTTCGGACAACCTCCATCCACCTGGGCTTTCGTAACAGCAAGATTGCCACTGCTAAACTGATGATTTCTACTAACTACACCAGAAGAAAAAGGTGCCTTTATGAGAACAGATACATCAGCAAAGCCTCCACAACCAGTCCATTTTTACTTTTATTTCTTTCAATTCCCACAAAGCAATACTCAAAACAAGGACAGAAATGTGACTCTGCCACTTAATGTTTGTTACAAGTGGCTTACATTTCTACGTTTGCAAAAACATCTTAAAGCTTCCCCCTCCTATATGCCACACCACCATTTTCCGTTTGGTTGTGTTTTTTTCCCCCTAGAACAGAAGCTACTACAATTACTCTAAGGCTCTACACCCCGCCTTGATTTGTCTCTGTCCCTTTTCTTAGCATATCAGCAATGGCTGAATGGAAATTGTCTCCAAGGAATAGTTAGAACAGTAAAGGAGACGGGAGGGGGGGAAAAGAAAAAAAAAACCAAAATAAAACACACACAACAAAAAACACTAACACCAAAACCACAAAGAAACAAAGCAAAGACTACGTAATGGATATGTCTATGTAGAGTTACATAGTGTAACTTCTCGCATATGTTATCACTATCACCTGCAAAGATACCCTTTTGTTTACAATGTCCCCACTCTTCTCCTGGTAAGTGCTTCTCCTATTAAATTCCATTTGTTCTTTTGATCACTGTGTACAACAACCCTTTTCCCCCTTGGCTTTTTCCATTTGCACAGAAAACAACATAATTCTGACTTAGCTATATGACATTTGCCTATATATTTAGCTAAGCAGCTCTACCCATCCCGTTCACACCATAATTTCCCAATTGCTCCGGGAAACCCACCTCCTACGTAGGCCAGTGTGTAAAGTACTCGTGCAACACAGCGTGTGTACAGAGGGAGATTATGTTATGATCAAGCTCATTTTAACTGTTGACCAGAGCTGTGTTTGAAGTTAGAGCTAAAAAGACAAAAGCATCTTCAATTAATACAATTGTAAACTACGTTCTGTTTGGGGTTTTGTTTGGTTGGTTTGGTTTTAATTTTGCAATCAAATACTACCAACAGCAACTGTCAAGTATTCTTCTGAAAACGTGGCAAGACCCTCCCGCTCCCCTGTGAAGGACTGCAGCTCAGACTGGAAGAAAGCAACAACTGTTACACAAAAGGGTTTTGAATTACAGATTGAAACAAGCATTTTGCCAGTAAGGCCAGCAGTTGGTAAGGCTTGGCCTCCAACATTTTTATCTTAAACAGAATTTTTTTTTAAAGATGAAATTCAACATATTTGTAAAAAACTCTGACAAAAACACAGCACTAATGACGTTCTCAACATTCTTGCGTCATCAACACTGTCACATCACATATTCAGACTCCTAAGGCAAAAAGGCTTGTTCCAGAATTGCTACACTCATAAGGATTTAAGAATTTAGAAGGATGCTTAAACACCTTCCCCACACACCAATCTGTGAATCAAAACTAAACTATTATCCACAAGTGATAAAACACATAACCTGAAAAAGGCTACATCCAAGTAACGTAGGATTATGTGAAATGGTATTTCTTAGAAGACTCTTTTCTCCATGAAAAGCCTGATTAACTGAACAATAAATCTTGCTCCAGTGAGACAGTGAAGGAAAGAACATCTGCCACTATGAAAAGCTACTCAACTTCAACACAAAGAAAGTATCACTCTAAAAGGAGAGGTTAATGCCATCAAAACAAAGAACAGTATAATCTTTTTAGCAAAATCTTCTATTTCATTCCACATCCAAATTATTTTCCCTTTTTTCTTTAGTGTTGACAGCCACTGTAGTTCTACATAATTTTCTTCAAATTCTGTCAGTAGTAAAAACCCACAGTAAAAGAACGAGTAACCATTTTCCTAGTTTCTTAAAATTTGTCCCTCTCATAAAAATTATATTTATTTACTAAAACAAGTTTCAAAGAAAGCATGTAACATCTATCATAGTCACGGACTCTGAGACTGCAAGGGTAACTACAGAATTTATAAATAAAAAGCCCTTTGGAAATGACAGCGGACTTAAATATTTTTCATCTAAACAAACAAATAGAAAAATATCTTCAGCTTATAAGTAAATCATTTTGATTTAAATTCTAAACCTGGAGATTCAGTGAAGCCTCTAACAGAAGACCTGTTCTGTTTTCTTTCTTTTTACTGGCTCGTTATCTCCAGAAACAAAGTTTCACCGAGCAAATTCAGCACTATGGAGAATCACAGACGCATTCCTCAATGTTTATCAAATCAAGCTCTTAGTAACAATATTTTCAGTGGCTTTCCACACATGTAAATATTTACTTATAAGTAGACAGAGATTTCCCAATACAACGGAAAAATCAATTACCACAAAAATGATGAAACAAGAAACAAGTTTCAAGACAGTAACCTGGTAACAGTATAAACTGCGGCCTCTTAGGTGTGAGGCCAAAGCCCGGCACAAGTACCGCCATTATCTCACTGCAAATATCAGAATGTCTTGAAATTCGTGAATACATGTGCCTTTAAGAGGGAAACAAAAAAAAATAAAAGGAAGAAACCCAACAGAACAAAAGCCTCTAATCTTAAAGTTTCCTTTTCCTCTCAATCAGTCTACACATTACCTTTTGTTCCAGTGTAACTGTGGAGAACAAAGCCAGAAGAGCACTAACTACTGCCTGCCCTAGCCAAAGCACACATACACGCTCTTCTGCACAGCTCGCCATACTTTTCCAAGTAGAAGGACAACTTTAAAGTGTTGGCTGCAACTTCATGAGATTAAATTGCCATTAAAGTTACACCAGCTTTATCTATACGCTAAACTTTAGTGGGGTTTTTTGGTCAAAGACTAAGACATATGGCATTGTTCCAAAACTCCGGAGTTGTTATCGCATGCACTTTTCTGTGTCAGGCATATCCAAAACCACTAGTTTCTTTCACACCACACATTCATCCAACTTAAAGCACATTTCTCTACTCCCCTTAATTCTGCAACAACATATACGGCTCACAGTATTTGTAGTTTTTTCCCCTCTTCTGTTTCTGCACAGAAAATATATGTTAATTTAAAAAGTAGCCATTTGATCAGTACTATTTCTGTTGCAGTTTTGGAATTCAGAAAATTCTTCCCAAAGCCAAGACAAATGCAATAAGAATTTTCCTGAAACTTACAATTCCACAGTCTTTTCCCACCACTTTGGAAAAACCAATTATAGGGGAGAAAAGAACATTACTAACTGAAATTGATACCATCATTACCACTTTTTCTGCTCTTCATCATTGCCTGAACGATGAACGTGTCCAAGATAGCAGCCCTGATTTCCTGCCATATTACCCAGGAGACACCTGAGGACCCTACAGATCTTGGACTCTTCAGCTGTGAAAGATTTGCAACATGTGCACTGAAACCGCAATCCTTAGGACTTCCAAACTCCCAGGACAACCAGCTACTCAAACCCAGAGCTCGGAGCTGCAGATTGTCTGGGCTCAGACTCTCACAGAAGGGAGCAAAAAGCTCTGGGGGGAAAAAAAACCAAAAAAAACCAAAAAAACCAAAACAAAACAAAAAAACACCACAAAAAAAACCCAAACAAAAAACCACAAAACCAAAAAAACCCCAAACAACAAATCCAACAAACTGTAAAAGTTCCTATGCTTTTAAGTCACTAGTGATCCATCAGATAAGCTGGCACCAAACCACAGAAATATTTGATTACAGTGGTAAACCTGTTAGATTGTCATCACACATTTTTTCTAAACAGAAACATTTTTTTTGTCACAAAAGTCAATTCATCAATGGCTTGCTTCATTATAAAATTCTGAAGTGAAATGGTGAAAATAACTCATATAAAAGGCTGTTGCATATTTAAAGCTTCATTTCTATACTTTAAAAAGTGGAAGAATTCACAGTCTCCTCTCTACTACTGAAAAAAAAAGTCTAAAAAGGTATAGCAGAAATCAACTAATGCAAGCAATCAGACTTTTTTCAAGCTACACAATAACCTGTTGTAGGGAGGTATTACCAAAAGCACTTTTTTATAAAGTAAGGATGGTCTAAAACAGTTAAAAACAAACCTAGATCAAACTTGAGAGACTCTGCACACAGATTTAACTCAAGTGCAAGTACAGCTATCCAGCACTTCTACCTGTGCTAGTTCCTCCAGACAAGTGAACAGCTCGAGCTTCTCTCTATGCAGTTAAAACATAATGCAACAGCAACCCAAGTAACTGAAAAAATAATCACTTTGCACTGTAAAGATTTAAAAGGTGAAATTATCAAATTCTATATAATGTTTTCCCCCATTCCTTTTTTAATTAACCAGTTATGGCAAGAGGCTTCATCCCCTACCTGATTCCTCTAAAATTTTAAGCAGAAAGTGTATGTGTCACTGTATTTCGAATTTCTATTGCCAATATAAAGTTAGTGCATTTCAGCACACAGTCTCTCTTACTCTTTTCATAATGCCCATCTTATGACTTTCATAGTGTCTAGACATGGTATTAGTTTAATACCTGCAAATAAAAGAAATAAAAGGAGGTATCAAAGAATTATCAGTGAAGTGTCACATGTGGTCAAATCCACAAAGAGACTTTTTTAGAAAAAAAAAAAATACTGATCAAAAAGTTCTGTACCAGCATGGAGGAATACAGACTGCAGAAAACAAGGTCAAAGAAGCAAACATGAACCTGATTCATTTTCACACTGTTTGAGGTAAAGCTACATGGGCTTGAGACAGGTTTCCTAAAAAAGAATCAGCTTAATTTATATAGCTGACATAATCAGGATGTAGTACATGAAAAACTGATACTACCAGTATACTATGAATCTCTTTACTTTATAGTCATGTTCGTTTTCCTCTATTATAATAATTTATTCCCTGTATGATGAAAATATTTTTACAGTGAACTCTAACAAACAGCACACTCACTCCTACTTCACATATTTCAAAGAATCAGCTTAATTTATATAGCTGACATAATCAGGATGTAGTACATGAAAAACTGATACTACCAGTATACTATGAATCTCTTTACTTTATAGTCATGTTCGTTTTCCTCTATTATAATAATTTATTCCCTGTATGATGAAAATATTTTTACAGTGAACTCTAACAAACAGCACACTCACTCCTACTTCACATATTTCTTAAGTCACAGCCACTCATCTCTCCTAACATCACATATTCTAACTGTCAGAAAAATCTGCCATTTGAGTTTTTTACATTTTAAACTGATGAAAAACATTATTTAATTGGTAGTGAAAGATCCTCAATCACTTATTCTACACCTGCTTAACTTGATACCTCCAAAAACAAACCAGGCTGGAAATCAAACACATATCAGATGCCTTCCCTGCTTCTCAAAAAAAAGAAACAATTAATGCTGACAGCTGAGTATGGGCACAGTGGTTGGAACAGCAGGTTAGCTGCTGTTTCAAGGTTGACTCAAAAAAGAATAACCGTTCATTGTAACTAGGATAACACTGTTTCACAACTAGCAAACAAGATGGGACTGTTTACTTCAAAATCTACTTTCATCTCAACTACAAAATATTGTATGCGTTGTTTCTTTCAAGCGCTTGAATCATGGAAAAAAGTAGTTCTTAGTGGAAAGGAAAACCCACGCAGGTACATTAGCAATCATTTCAGTCTATAGTAGTTATCCTAACACACAATAAACAGAAAGTGCAAATTAGGTATTTCCATTCCCATAAAACTTAAAACTTTGTGTCTTAAGTTTTATTCTTAACAAATTTAAAACTTCTATCCTCAGTTCAGTACACAGTGATTTATTCAGACAATCTGTTTCTAGATTATGTACCCACAAGTTTAAATACAGGAAGCTTTTTGCATGTTTCCCATTTTCTGTCTTTTTTCCACACAAACAATCCTGTGTAAACAGTGTTGCATTCAAAGCTGTAAACCACTCATTTCCTCAGAAATGTAACTGCTGTCTTTTTAGGATTATTATTGCAAGACCTCTGGTTCTCTTTCCGCTCTTCTATGAGAATGAAAATACCAGTTCCTCAGGAACGGCACATAAGCCTAATTCTCTGAAAATGTACTTTCTTGGAATTGTTCAAGACGAGATTTGCACTCTTTGAGAAATACCAGTATCAGATGGGAAATGAGCTTTTCTGGGTCATGAAATAAAAATACTTTTTGGAATAAAAACAATTCTTATAAATGCCATTTTTAAGAACGTCAAAGTGGTTTAGGTTCAATGTTTGTGTTTTTATCATATGAGTTGTAGGCCCACATTCTCCTCACTCATACGGGCCCTACTTCCAGCTGAGCTATTTTTTTCTGGCACCAACACAACAATCTCCAGGATTTCTTTCGCAGTCTATCTTGACTCCTCCCATAATCAGCAACTTCCCTGAAGCACTGCAGCATTATTTCATGTTAAATAAAACATTCCAAAATGAAACCTTTCAATTTCGTTTTCCCAAATGAAAATTCAACCTTAATTTTCTCAATTTCCTTTCATAGGAATTTTTCTCCCCCACTTGAAATTATCTGACCTAGACTGTCTGCAGAAGTCAAGGGGAAAACATAACAAATCGAAGTAATGCAACTCCCACAGAAAGAGGACAGAACAAAACACACTAGCGTGAATTAGTAGCAGAGTGTTTTCTATAAAGAAAACTTTCATGGATCTTTGAGAAAACCAGAAGGAAATAAAGCAGCACAAAAAGGATAGATGTCTAAAAATTTTTTTATCCTTTGGCTATTTAGAAACTCACTTTTAAAAAAAAAGAAAAGAAAAATTAAGTGGTAATCCATAATTTGTGTAAACTAGCATCAAATCAATCTTCTCAAAGATGAGCAGGGATATCAAGCCTGCTTTTAGGCACATTTCAAAATAGTATAGTAATAGCTATTTTGTATATTAATTCAAGATATTGTGAGTTAGTTTTTCTTCTTTTTCTTAGAAAGGCAGCAACGCTAACCACTGCATCCTTACTTATACATCAGGGCTATGCACAGATCCGCTGCTACACAAAACCAAGACCGATGAGCACCATCTCATGGGCAGTTCAGGTAAAAGATTTTGAACAGAAAAAAAAAGAACTTTGTGAATTCTCCAGTATATAGATCTATCTTCCAAAATAAATACATTGAAATTGAATGATACACAAGCATAATTTCAAAGTTTCAGATGCTTAGATGTGAAAATATGGTACAAGTTAAGGACTTTTCTAAACATTAGTCCCTGCAAATATATCCGACAGGAATGTTGTCACATCCACACAGAAAGAATTTTAGAAGTATTTAGACACCTAAAATATGTATTTAGAAGCAGTTATGTGCATACTATTATCCCCATCCCAAAGAATCCACTGTCTTGCACAGGTACTCTAAAATAATTTTTTTAAAAAATGAGAGCAGTACCAACAGAACCCTTATTTTTCCTTTTAAGCCAGTACATAATTAAAAAAAATAATTTTAAAAGTATGATTGCATACTTGTAGGTTTTCAACTTTACAACAGTCAATGAAATTCTAACAGACTGTTTACATCCATTCCTGCAGATCCTAGGATGACTAAAACATGACTCCTTAAAAAAAGTCTTCTGGACCATATTACTTCGAGTACTTGACATTCAACGATACAGTTCCTCCGCGACCTGAAATTTTACCCAGTAATAGTAATACCTCAGAGAGAACATCCCCTTTCACTTGCCTACTAGTTCAGGTTACAAAGATACTCTTGTTGTAGCACATAACATTTTGATCTTTCTTCAGTTAATCAAAAAGTTTAATACCATATAATTTTTATAGACAACTAACCTCACTAAGCACACTTCTGATAACTAAAAGTTTGTTCATTATGGTTTCTGCAAGACTTATTGGTAAAACATCTTGCAATAGTCAGTCACAGTCAAATTAGTCAAATTAGGGCTTTCACCAGCCCTGCACATCAAATGAAACTTTGCTTACTAGTTTTTATTTACTGGATACCACTAGCAAACAAACAAAAACCAAGACAAAAGATTAATCACAGCATTTTAAGCATCACTGCAGAAATTAAATAAGAGTGAATGCAGATTCTGCTACAATGTACAAAGCTGCTCCTGGCAAAGTACTCCACTATGAAAACTGGAGTGTTAATTCTAGAGCAACATCATTTTTTGAAAGATATAAAGCACCATTGTGTCCCTCCCTGCCCTGAACACAATCTAATCTAGCTCTAGGAGAGGCATTAATTAGAACAGCATGGTCTGCACCTGGAAGAGAAGGCCACAACTCTCCAACCAGACACTGTACCCTGTCACTTGCCTGCACCACCTTTGCAACCGTTTCACAGCAGCTGAGGGTCAAGCCAGATCTAGTATTTCAGACGCAGATCAGAATGACTCCGTGTAATCCTTCCGAGCAAACCCTACAATGTTTCCTTGGCCTCCTTCCAAAACTCACTATGGTGATCTCTACGCACAGCCTTCTCGGCACCGAAGCTCAGCCAGCTCCCACTCACAACATATTAGTAAATTAGCCAGTCCTCTGGAATTGATACAAAGGGGGATAATACATTATAAATTTGTTACCCAATTTGTCTTGTCACCACATGAATCTCTGTGAAACTATCGGGATACAAACAGGTGCCTTTTTGAGGGACACTTTGACGAGGACAAGTGTATAAACTCCCAATCAGCTGAAATAATTCTCCTAGTTATGACAGTAGCCAAGGCAGAGCAACCCACCTGTACAAATTCACCACAGAAGAAACTACATTTGGTCACCAACCCTGCCTATCAACGAGGGTTACCTGCCTGGCAACAAATACTTCAGCTTCATCCTAAGATTCACATCTCACACGTAACACGAGGGTAAGGCACACTCTGTATGACGCAGAATACAATTGCAACAGCCAAGATATTTTTCAACACCTTTCTGTTCCTGACCCAACCAGGTCTGTACCAGTTCAAATATCACGTTACCCAGGTTTCCAGATTTCCCTAACAAAGATGAGAGATTACTGCAAGGCCAAACACACAAAGTAAAAGCTCCATCCAATGTATCGAGTCAATTTTAGCATCTTTGGATGGGCTTTCATTAGAGCACTGAATTTTCTTCCCTTTGCAACCAAAGTTTATGCATCATTTCTTGTAGTATTTCACAAAACACAGCTTTTTTTTAGCTAGTCTAGCTGCACTCCATAAGACTCAATGGTACTCATTTTAGTAGAGCATTTCCAACATCTTCAAATCTCCAGCAGAACAATTCATACAAGAAACACTTGGCTATTTTTAAGGTTTTGCACTGTTAAAGTTACTGCCGCTGAAACCTAAATGACTGCGGGCTTATTGGCAGTTGTTCTAAGCTGTCCCCCAATTTGCCTTGTGAAGATTTATTATTTACACTTAGTCTGTAGACTAACTGCATAAAATATGAGTTGGCCTTATGGCTGATGTTATGCAGGAGGTCACATTAACACATTGATCACTTGGTCTTATAATCTATACTTGACAGTCTTTCAAGGAAAGCTTTTATTGGCGACTGTAAATTTTTAAGTACTATTCCAAGATAAGTCTTTCAGGATCTGAATTTTAGGAAGAACGTTGCTCTTCTGTCAAACATTTGTATCTTGGTTTTTAACACTTTATGTATTTGATTTGTCCACTATTACAATGCAACAACTCCTGCATCCTATCTTTTTTTTTTTTTCAACCACCACAATTACATCACAAAATACTATACTTCTAACTTGCACCATGCTGCTTCAGTGAAATTCTAGTAACTGGTTTTGTTATACAATATTATAGTTTTCTTATACTTCTATGTAGGACCACAGATTTTAAAGATCCATAAGCATACCCATAGACAGCACACGTGAGCAACACTATAGAGAGTAAGACTTGCATCATATGCAAGAGTAGTATTTTACAGAAGACCAAAAATTGAGACACACATCAAAGGAACAAGAAAAACAGAACTGAGGTGACATTCAAGAAAAATGTAATAAAACAGAAGCTGTGAGTAAATAATAAAAAAAAGCTGTATACAGTAGAGGTAAGAGGAACAGGAAGCCCAGCAATAACTCATGCAAAATTATCTAAGCTGAGAAACAGATGTTAAAGCTATAGATATTAAAGGTATATAGCTTCGCAGCCCTATAGCTTTACAGTATAGCCCTCTCCAACTGAACTGTGGGCTTTTGCTAACAAGGCAAACCTTAAGAGAAAGCCAAAAAAAATGTCCGTAAAAAACACTAAATAAGTTTTTATCTCAAATTCATAAAGTTTGAAAATACATACTTTCAAGTGTAAATTGGCATGTCATAACGTGCCCTAAGTACGTTGCAGACAGCTTTTACAGCCTTTACTGCAAACCTAACTCAGGTTGGTCCCTAAATGTAAACATCCCCACTGTGTCTTCCAGATTCAGTTAATAAAAAAACCTAAAGTAAACCACTCATGTCCTCCTACTGGCATTACAGGTGAGCACTCAATTTGTATTACAGAACACTTCACTTTCTGTAACTGAAAAATGAAGCAAGAAATACAAATACAGGTTTTGGCACAACCACCACATTATTTCAGCTCCATCAATTGCTAAGTTAAAAACGGCAAGAAAAAAAAAATGACCTCTATTTACTCAAACACTTGCAGTAAGTGCAATGATGTCTTGAAAATCCAATTAAACTTATAAACCCAAATTTTTCTGCAATGCCCTTAGGATGTTTAGAAAGTAAGGTATTTTCTGGCTAGCAAAGTCTCAATTTTCCTTCTGAAACTTATGATATAGCTGACTTTTTCCTATTTAGTATTTATTTAAGATTGAATTATGCACTATGAGTGAAGCAGACAAACATTTCATCCACATCAAGCCCTCTTCAAGGGAGTAAGCCTGTGGAGGCACATGGGTACCTCACGTATGACTACTTAGGCATACAACTGTAACATTCTTATTTTATACGTTGACATCACTACTTGAATACATTCATACTGCAGTTCGTGCGGGAAGGTACCCCTTCGAAGGAGGGACATTCCACTGGCTGAGTGGAAAGACCTGAAGTCCACAGAACCCAGCACCCGGGTACCATTCTGTGACCATCTGCACCGGTTAAGGGCACTCATCCTGCCCGACTCCCACGGCAGAATGGTGAGCACTCATCTAAGAGCAAAGGCTGCAGCTCCGGCTGGGGGCTCTGCTCCATCTACCCTGCCGGTGGGCGATGCCTCCACCCAGACGGAGCTGCTGAAGGGAGAGGCTGCAGTGCAGACCGCAGAAAGTGCCTGGACCTCTCTCTTGGGGCAGGGACGGGCAGCAGACCTGCCTGCAGTAGGTGTGCCCATGGGGAGGACCTCCTGCGGCAGGTGGCTGAGCTGCGGGAGGCAGTGAGAAGGCTGTGCAACATCAGGAGGTAGATTGCTGGTTCCTCGCACAGTCTGTGGTAGACCCACCGCCCACAGCCAAACAGCCAAAAACACCCCCACCGGCACACACAGAAGGGAGCAGGGCCAATAACACTGAAGAATAGAAGGCTGCGATGGCAAGGACCTGCCAGGGGAAGAGACTTCCCCCGACGCCTGAGGTGCCCTTGCAGAACCACTTCACCGCTCCACAGACTGCGGAGGAAAGACCCATTGCATCAGGAGAGACGCTGGAGCTGAGGAAGGCAGCTCGATCTGCCCCCCATGTAACAACCAGCACGACTAAGAAAAAGCAACGGGTGACAGTAGTAGGCGACTCTCTCCTGAGGTACAAGGGCAGCCGTTTGCCGACCTGACGCGCTCTCTAGAGAGGCGTGATGCTTACCAGGGGCTCACACCAGGGATGTCACCAAGGGACTACCGCAACTCGTACAGCCCACTATTATCCGCTGCTGGTGTTTCATGTGGGCATCAGCGGTACGGGAGCAGTCTGAGGAGCATCAAGCAGGATTACAGAGCCCTGAGAGCAGCGGTAAGGGGCTCTGGAGAGCAGGTGGTTTTGTCATCAGTCCTTCTGGTCAAAGGGAAGGGGTTTGAAAGGGCCAGTCGAATCTGGCAAATCAGCAAATGGTTACGGGACTGGTGCCACAGCCAGGGGTTTGGCTACTTAGACCATGGGATTGGCTTTGAGAAACCTGGTCTGCTAGGGGCTGATGGGGTCCATCTGTCAGAGAAGGGGAAAAGCATCTTTGATCATAGGCTTGCCAAGCTGGTGAAGAGGGCTTTAAACTAAAGCTGCCAGGGGAGGGGAACCTCAATCCATCCCATTCCTACTAGTTTGAATGCCAGTGTCAGCAATAGATGCCCAGAGCCTGGAGAAGGATCGCAGGTCCTCAGGAGGGCACCTGAAGCTTCATCGAGGCCCAACTTAAATGCCTCTATGCAAATGCACGTGGCATGGGGAATAACCAAGAAGAGTTTGAGATGTGCACATGCCCACGTGGTGGGATGCCTCCTGCAGCTGGAGTGTTGGAATGGAAGGATACAGGCTCTTTCGGAAGGACAGGCAGGGGAAACAAGGAGGGGGGGTCACCCTCTATGTCAATGTCTATGTCAATGCCCAGCTGAAGAGCATGGAGCTCCGCTTGGGGATGGATGAGGAGATGACTGAGATCTTATGGGTCAGGGTTGAAAAGAGGGCAGGGACAAGTGACATTATAGTAGGGGTCTGCTACAGACCACCCGCCGTCACAAGCCTTGGTCCTCATGGGGGACTTCAACCACCCCAATATCCATTAGAGGGACAACACAGCAGGGTATAAGCAATCCAGGAGGCTCCTGGAATGTGTTGATGATAACTTCCTTTTCCAAGTGATAGAGGAGAGGTGCTATGCTGGACCTTGGTCTCACCAACAAGGAGGGGCTGGTGGGAAATGTGAAGCTCAAGGGCAGCCTTGGCCGCAGCGACCATGAAATGGTGGAGTTCAAGATCCTTAGGGCAGTGAAGAGGGTGCACAGCAAGCCCACTGCCCTGGGCTTAACGAGAGCAGACCTTGGCCCCTTCAGGGATCTGCTTGGTACAGTACCATAGGATAAAGCCCTGGAGGGAA
>NW_009609160.1:0-591 GCF_000690535.1 Cariama cristata
GTGACTCTTGTGTGTTTGCTGGCAGCTGATGCGCAGGAGCCGGGACAAACGGAGTCCAGCCGAACTTCAACGAACACTGGGGGATCCTCCCAGCCTGCGGCATCTAATGGTCAGGGAACCCAAGTGGATGGGAACCTGGATACGCCCAGAACCGATGAAGAGCACCACTCTGGAGTGGATTCACAGAAGAGGGAAGAGTCTAAATTGGACACAAATAACGGAGGGATGATGGATAAGGACCAGAAGGGCACGGTTGTGTCTGGCCGCGGTAGCAGTGTGGAGCAGCAGACTGGTGTCCAGGCTGGCCAAGGCAGCAACACTTACCAAACCAACCAACAAGGCAGCGGGGCTAGTAACCAGGCCAACAGCCAGAGCGGCAGGGGGGGGGGGGCCAGCACCGGTAACCAGGGCAGTGGCAATCAGGACACCAGCAACAACAAGGATAACAACCAGGATGGCAACAACCAAGGTGGCAGCAATGGGAATCCGGGCAGCAACGACGCAAACCGGGGGAACAACCCGAGCAGCAGCAACGACGCAAACCAGGGGAACAACCAGCACAGCAGCAACCACGCAAACCAGGGGAACAAC
>NW_009609160.1:848-10508 GCF_000690535.1 Cariama cristata
AAACCAGGGGAACAACCAGGACAGCAGCAACAACGCAAACCAGGGGAACAACCAGGACAGCAGCAACAACGCAAACCAGGGGAACAACCAGGCCGGCAGCAACAACGCAAACCAGGGGAACAACCAGGACAGCAGCAACAACGCAAACCAGGGGAACAACCAGGACAGTAACGACAGGAACCAAGCGAACAACCAGGACAGCAGCAACAACGCAAACCAGGGGAACAACCAGGACAGCAGCAAGAACGCAAACCAGGGGAACAACCAGGACAGCAGCAACGACAGGAACCAGGCCAACAACCAGAACAGTAACGACAGCGACCAGGCCAACAACCAGGCCAACAGCAACAACGCAAACCAGGGGAACAACCAGGACAGCAATGACAGGAACCAGGCCAACAACCAGGACAGCAACAAAGAGAACCAGGAGAGCAACGGCAAGAACCAGGGCAGCAGCGGCAATCACCAGACCAACAACCAGGATAATCAAATGGGCTCACCAGGAGATAAAAATATATCACCACAATTGACTTCCTCTGCTGCTGGTGGTGACAGCTTTTTAGACAATGAAGAAAGCACCAGAGAGGAAGAGGATGAGGCTAAAGATGGCAGCAATGCCTCCTCCTTTAATAAGGAGAGAGAGAAGAATGTTCCTTCTCCACCCAGGGAGCAGTCGGAGAGCAGCCACTTCTTCGCCTATCTGGTGACCACGGCTATTGTCGTTGCTGCCTTATACGTAGCATATCACAACAAACGCAAGGTGAGTGGCTTGCTCCTTACCCAGGCTCTCAACATCTCCCCTGCTGTTTAGGAGCTTCCTTTCCTCTCGCCGGTCACTGCTGCAGATTGAGACCTGCTCGGTTGAAGACCTTTCGCCTCGCCCTGACTTTTCTTTCTCACCAATACTTCCCGCTTGCTGCATGGTGTGGGTTTGGTTAATGTTAATTTGAGCCTTGGTCCTAACAGCTTTGGGAGGAGCAGAGAGGGTGTTGTAACTAGGAAAGGGGTCAGATCTCCGTGAAAATTGGGTGGCCTCAGCTGTGGTGGTGGTTTTCAGCTGAGAGAGGTGAAAAGAAAAAAAAAAGTGTGAAGTTACCCTGTGTTTTATTGCTGACAATGAGCTTTCTATAGCAGGTTGCAGAAGACTTGTCCTTAAATAGTCTTGCATGGGGGGATGCAGCTCAAATGATGTAACTGTCTTTTGCTGTTTTGTTTGTTTTTTTTTTCCCCTTCCTCCTGTAAAGCTGTTTTTGAAGTAGGAGGAGAACGCGTTCTTACTGTTTTCTGCACGTTAGGCAAACCTCATTATGGCCTGCTTTCAATCTTAGCTGGGTTTATATATTGGCATTTGAGTGCTTTTTCAAGTGAAATATGGTCACTAGAAAGAGGTAAGTGAAGCTGGTCTTTGGCACGTTAGAAAGCGCCTGCATTTGAAGTGAGAAAAAACTTATTTGGTTGCTACCATCCCACTTACCTTGTCCCCGCTTCTCTTTCCAAAGATCATTGCTTTTGCTCTGGAAGGAAAAAGATCGAAAAGTGGTCGACGGCCCAAATCTGGCGATTATCAGAGACTGGATCAAAAGGTAAAATCTACCTCAAATGGGTGCTGCCTGCCCCTGCGAGCCGGGCAGGCTGGGAGAAGGGGCTGCAGTGCCTGGTGTATATTGTAGATGCGATATATTGGCCCTTCGCATTAGAAATGGTCACAAAGCCCCTACTTGGCTGGTATTGGAAAGCAAATTTTTTTTTTTTTTTAGCAAAAACCCCGCTCTTGGTCTGGAAAGCAGGATTTTGCAAGAAAATGGAAGCAATAATGCTGAGAAATGATGGCAGAGCTAACACAGGGCAGAAGTTTGAGAGTCTTGAGCTCAGGTGTGCTGAAGAATAGTTTGTCACTGACTCAAATGACTTTCTCAAAGAAGCTATTAGCAGGAGAAGGGTAGGATTTGGGGAGAAGTCCCTTCCTTCTTCCCCTTGAAACTTTTTTCACCTGTTGTCCTTGAAGTCAGAAGTGTCTGTAGTTATTTTCTGCAATGGGAAGAGGAGGAGGCAAGGGAAGAAGTCACCCAAAGCTGAAACTTAGTCTTTCAGAAGGCTGTCAGCGTTTGGGGGATTGGTGACAATCCACTTTGAAACACCGTTAGGGATTTTGCATATAAAACTCAAGGCAGCATCATCCGGCTCATTGTTGGCTCTGCACATGCACCGCATGCTGTTGGGAGTGGAGAGTCAGTTCTCTCCCTTCCCGAATTGCAGCCGTGCCTGGCTGGGGAAGCCATCTGAGTGCCACAGAGACAATTTGCCTGCTTGAGCTTCCCTATTTAGTCTCACCAATATTTCAGGAATTTGTTTCCCTTGCCAGGAATTCCCTGACTTGCCCCTGAGGCACAGTAAAGCAGACAGGCAGTTAGAAAGAGCTTGTTTTTTATTTGAAAGCTCATCAGAGACACTTGGCCTGCTCAAACCCTGATGTTTTGTCAGAGTAGAAAAGCAATGCTGAGCTTTCAGATTGCTTAAACCTTTCTTTTTGCCTTTCCAGATCTAGATTCCTCCCCGGATATTCAGTGGAATAATGATGGCTGGCATCGAAAATGCAGGAACACCGGGACACCCACCAACTCCCCTGCTGTAGCGCTCTGAGTTGTAGCTGTGCTGCTGTGTTCAAATTTCAGACAACAGGAAGAAGGGAAATGCTTTTAGTTTTGCACCTGCACCTTGATAACGTTAAACCTCTCACTTCCTCAAAATGCATTTCTTCTTTCCTAGCTGCCTGAAGATGAACTCGTTTTCCGCTTGGGCGTCTGGCTTGAGCCAGTTCCCAGCACTTGACAGAACTTTTGTGTCCAAATGAAATGGAATTTGCCATCTACTGTACTGACGTCTCCTCTTGGGAAAAAAAAAAAAATATCCGCCTGCGAAATGAGCCATCTGACTGTTCCCCTTCCAGAGTCATAGAGCTGCCTTTGTAACCAGCACAGTCTTGCTCAAGACACGGACGTTCTCCTCTTCTGTCCATTGTGTTTAGATGCTAAAGTTCGGAGCGTGACTGATTGCACTAGTTTGGACGTGATCCGCCAAGGACTCTGATTTGAGTTGATTTATTTTTTTTTTTCTCTCTGTGATGAAGACAATGTTAGAGTTTAACGTCTATATTCTCTCTTTCACGCACGTCTTTTGAAATGCTGAAGCAGTCTTTGGCCCTTGGGTTGTAGCTTAAACTTCCTCACCTGCATCTTATGCTCCGTGCAAGTCTTTTTCCTCACAATCCCCAGAGTTTGGGTGTTTGCACTAAAGGTGACAGTTGCAGTTTGATACTGTGAAGGCGGGCAGGTTAGGCTTAGAAAGCTTCGTGCCAAATTGCCGCGGTGTAGTCGTAGCAGACTTTGCCTTGGAAGATTGCTTTCCTCCCCCTTGTAAAAGATAATTATGTGGTAACGTAAAATGTACGGCAATCCTGAAGCGATTGGGATGAATGAAACTTGCAGCCCTTCAAACCTCTCCCTCGAAACTGCAGTATTGAGGCCCTGGAGCATTGAGCTCCACCGAAGGAGCCTCCGCGGTTGCAGAGCTCGCTGCGACTGGGCTGTCGGCGTTGGCACTTGCTGGAGAAGTGCCGCTTTTGTGCCCAGTTGAGAGGTGAGGTGGCTGCTCGTCCCCTGGGGTACGCAAGCCTTGGCAGTGCTGCACCTGCCGAGCGCCTCAGGAAACCGTTGCAGCCCACGGTGCGGGCGCTGTCTCTTCTGCCCGTGAGTCACCATGGGGCGTCTTCTCCCTGAGGTCACCTCTTGAGCAGGTGACCGATGTGGAAGGGCTCATCGTATCGCCGACACAGGCTCTTCCCACTCTTCCACAGCTCTGCCGGCCCCGGCTTTGAGAAGGTTTGTGTAGTTGAAGGTACACGTAACCAGCTGCGTGTCGATGAGCTGGTCACTTCGGTCTTACTGTGGAGCACTTAAACCAGGGCCTGGGACGTACTGGTTATACTTAAGGCTGCAAAACATGTTGATTCATGAGTTATAGCTGTGAAGTTGTTTTTATTTTTGTAGTTTTATTCCAAAGATATTTGTTTGAGATGAGACGTTTCTGAAGAGGGCGTGAAGTGCCTGCCTGGCTCGTGCTTTTGTTTTTTCCAGTATAGGCAGAAAAAAAATGGTATGAGGCATCTAGAGCTCTTCACACGGGTACCCGCCTACGCCCGGAGCTCGTGTCAACCATTCGTGAGTCGCCCTCTCCGTGCACTTGCCGACTGACTGCACAGGAAGAATTCTGGTCGAGTTAACTTCCCTCCAGCTGGCTGCGAAAGCGACTCGTGGGACGAGGCCGGCCTTTTTCCGGCCTTCCCGAGGTTGTGAACAATTGGTAATGTGCCCTGTGGTTGCTAAAGATAGTCACACTTGACAAGGGCAAAGACGTTTCCTTGTCTGGACATGATAGCTACAGCTGTATTTTTTTTTTTTTTCCCTAATGGTTCATTCCCCACGTAAGAGGGGAGAAAGAGCGTGACCCTCTGCTAAAAGAAAAAAATTTATTTTTTTTTTTGTCCTTTTTGCTGGCTGTTAGCAAGCACGAAGAGTGGGAGAAAGTCCCTCTTGGCTTTAAATAGCTTTCAAGGTTTCCGTAGTAAACTTTTCTGATGCTAAAAGTACTTGCAGAAGCTATTTTGGAGAACAAGAGTATGAGGTGGAGGGAAGAGAAAGGAAAACAAGTCTGGGAACATAAGCCTTTGGGGGAAATGTGCCTTCTGAAAAGGGTGGGAACTCCTGCAACAAGACTCCACTGTTTCAGAGATCCCGTAAGCTAAATCTGAGCCTCGCTGTTGTGCGGCTGATTTATGGACAGGATGCGGGGTGGGAGGTGGTGGCTTTTGTCTAATGACAGCGGGGGGGGAAGCACAGATTCCAACATGTGAAATACCATGTGCTTCTGAGCTGCTCATTCCTGACTTTTTAGCGTGTGCTGTTTTCCTGCTTTGTCCTATTTTTTTGTAATTGAAAAATAATTTACAAAGGTTTGGGTTTTTTTCACCATCTGCTTGCTTTTCTATCCAGCGAGCTGCTTCAAATGCTTTTCAGTCCTATGTCGTTCCAAGCGGTGTTGGGAATCCCACCCCCGTTGCCAGCAGTTAGCTATTAACAGCAAGCCAAAGCGAGTGAGTTCTTTGGAGAGCAGGACCGTTGTACCTCAAATATCTCAATCGTCAGATCGGGCTGAGCACGAGCTCGTTCGTCAGATTAACAAGGACATACGTCATGTCTCGGTGGGAGCTGTTTTGCTCGGTGCCTGGCGTGGCTCCGGCAAAACAGAAATTCCCGGTGTCCGGTAAGTGCAGGGTTTGGGGAGAGGCAGAGCCAGGCCTAACTGGGGGGACTCCCCCCCTACATCTCCTCCTACCCAGCAGTTCCCGAGAGCGGCGTGTTTCTGGCAACAGTCGCTGTCATTGTCCGAGCTGTGTGAAACCTCTGGGAATGACTCCTGGTTTGTTGATTTGTATGGGATTTAAATTTATGCAATGTATTTCAAACAGGTCAAGGTGCGCCTGACTTTTTCCCTTTGGACACAACACGTTTTTCGAATGGCCGGTATCTGTCGTTATGTAGGTTTTTTGCCGAATGTTACTACTTTAGCCCAGCCACCTTGCCGGTTTGAATCAGCAAATGGTTTGTTTTCTGCTGCAGTGAAATGCAACTTGCTTTGAAGGATCAGAATTTTTATATTTCTTTGTACTTTTTTTTTTCTGTGTGGTGAAGTCAATAAATGGATTTAAAAAAAAAAAGCATTGAGTTTTCACCTCTCTTTTTTTGTTTGTGTGTTCTTTGCATGGTCTCCTTTGAAACCTCGCAACAACGGTGCAGGTTAGTTCCTCTTTGTGCAAAAAAAAAATAAAATAAAATAGGGTTTTAACAAAAACAGCACTCTTTGAGCTGAGTGGTTTGTGTTCAAAGCTTTATGTGCTATATTTGCACATGCAAACCTGGCCTCCCGTGACCAGCTAGCCCTGCCGCCGGAAGGAGCCCAGACAGGTTTCAGCCAAGAGTGGATTTGAAAAGTTTCCAGCCTGCTTCACCATCGCTCGGTGTCGGCAACCCCGTTCCTCTTGACCGGCTCCGTCCCTCCTACGGGTGGTAGTGAGCGGGGTTATTTAGGACCTGACCTTAAGACAGAGTTTAAACTGCTTTTAACAGAGCTCCATCATGGATCTCTCCTGCTGTTATTTCTTCTCTCACCCACAGGGAGGCTGTGAGGACGCAGCCCGGATCCCAGCACAGCCCATCTCTTCTGAGCAGCAGAGACTGGGGGAGACTGGAAAAGAGAGAAGCCCGGTGGTGCCACTTCTCTTCGCCCACGGCGAGAGCAGCCTGCGTGGGATGCTGCTGCCCGGCCACCCGTGGAAAGGGGAGGACAAGGTGCCACGATCAACTGCAGATGATGCGGGCTCTTCTGGGTAGCATCTACTGCTGCTTCCTGCAGTGAATGGAAGAAACTTTCTCCTTTCCCCCACTTTTTTCCCTAAAAGGAGAAAATCCACCCTCCTGTACTCTTCTCCGACTTGGCTGGACACCAGCTGCCTGGCAGTGAGTGCAGAGGACAGGCTAGGAAAAAGGGAAAGCCGCTTGGTTTCTGTTGGTGGGGTTGCTGAGAGCTTGGGGGAGGAAAAAAGGATGGAAATGGGGGATTCAAATGAGAATTCTCCGTTCACCTGCACATGGGGTCGTCGGATTGAGTGCTCATCCGAGTCTTCCTAGGAGGAGACCAAAGCGGAACTCTGCTGCCTGTCTTTAGGGCGATTTCCCAAAGACACAAGAGTTACCGAATTGTGCTCCAAGAGCTCTTTGAACCCCTTGCCCGCTTCCACCATGCTTCGAGAGTGCTGTAGAGATCTCAAAATGATTTTATTCCTACAGGTAGAGCAAATGTAGTGGGGAAGGAGCAGCCCTGCAGGTGCCTCAAGGGAGAGAGGCAGCGACATGAGCATCCCATCGTGCGTGCCAGGACGCGGTGAGTGCCAAGCGTGGGTTGTGTTGGGTGGCTGCACCACATGCCTGCCCACGAGTCAAAGTCCAGGAGCGGAAAAAATGCTAATTGAAATCAAAATTATCTGCCAGCTGGGTTGGACTCTGGTTATCAGAGTTGAATTGCTCGGAGCTGTGCTAGGAAATACAGATGTGGCCAGAGTTTATCTGAGAGGCACTCAGGGCAGAGGCGGCGCAGGTTTAACGCATGAGCTTAATCCATGAGTGCAGGGTGAAACGTGGCACGCTTTGGAGGTCTTTGTCCCTTCAACCCCCTCCCTCCTCCTGGAGCCGTCTGAGGAGCGGTCCCCTGTCTCGCAGAGCAGGGATGTCGTGCGTTCTGCACAGGAGCCGTTCAGGCTCTTTTATCGACGTGGCTTTTGTGCTTACTCTTGGGACAATGGGCGGAGAGGACCTTGAGCAAATACATCAGGTCCACACGGTGTCCCAGCCCATCCATCCCCTCCTCTCGCATCCCGGCTGGAGCTTTTCCCCTCTCCCTTTGCTCACATAAGAAGGAAGCTCGCAAAGCCCCAGTTACCTGTCGTGAACTTTGGGAGCTACCTTGAGCAAATGCTCCTGACCTCCACTCCAGGTCCCAAGTTAACCTGCCAACCTGCAAATCCTGCTAACCACCCAATGCGGGTTTTTTTTTTTAAAGCTAAACAGCCTCATGAACAAACAACTTGAACATGAGGTGATCTTTACAGCAGGACAGCAGTATTTTCATTATGGGTAGGGCACCAGCCGAGTAAACACATCAGCTTTGCCTCTGTAAGACAGAAGTTCACAGCCCATGATGGTCTGTTTAGATTAAAAAAAAAAAAAGGGTGAGACTGCATTTGCGAGGTTGGAGCTCTTTCATGTGAGAAAATCGGGAGGAAAAGCAGGTTTACGTTCCCCTCCGGAGCTGTGGGTAGCCGCGGCGTGGGAGTGCTGCTGTCGGGTGTTTGGGTGTTGCTGCCCCGTCGTGTGCCTAAATCAGATGTTTCTGCTCTGCAGAAAGTCCTGTGGTACGGTTTGCCCTGGCTGCACTTGGCTTGTTGAAACCTGCCCCTGGGAAGCTCCAGCACATCCCGGATTGAGCTGGTCACCTTTCCAGATGGGTTGTCCGTCGGTTTTCCTGTAACTTGTCCGTTGGTTTTCCTGTAACTTGTCCTTTTCCCTCTGTGTATGACAGGGGACTTCTTGTAGCCAAGCTGCTGCTCTTTGCCCGTCGGGCTTTTCTGCAGAGCTGGCAGCTCTCAAACACCGTCTGCCTCCTCCGCCATGGGTGCTGAGAAAGGGAAGACCTCCTGCAGCAGGTTGGTGACGAAGCAGGGCATCTGCTTGCATCCCTCGTAGGTGCCCCTGGCCTGGCAGCAAAATGCCACCTCCCAGTTGATGCGGGTCATGAGGCGGTTGAGGGCCAGGTGACGGTCCTCTCCCTCCAGGACCTTGAGCAGGGCCTGGAGGAACATGGATCCAAAGATGTTGAGGAAGGCCACGTAACCTGCAGAGTGTAAAGGAAGGAGACCAACGCTGGCTGAGCCGTGGCCCTGTGATGGCAACGTTTCCAAAAGGAAATGTTTGGTGTGTCGGGGGCTCTCCCTTACCTGGGCTGCAGGCGAACATCACGACGGTTTGGGGAGGGATGGAGAGGTACTCTGAGAAGCAGTCTGGCTCGGGCTCCCTGCCGTCACGTTCCACAACCACCCCCTTGTCGAATTCTGCCCCTCGGCAAGCCTGCGGGCAGAACGGCTGTTGTGAGCTTCCCCCTGCTCTGCTCTCTCCTTTTTGCCCGTCTGCAGGACAAGCCTAAAGCTCCTGGGGTCTTTGGGGGCTCCCTGTGGACCTGTAGCCCACCCAAACCAAGCTGACAACCCATCCTGTGGTGTAGATCCCCTCCCGGCTCCCATTCCCCAAGTCCCACAGCCCCACATCGTTCCTCTCCCATCTCCATCCCCTTCCCATCTCATCCATTGAGCATCCTCTTCCCTTGTCATCCATTGCAGCTCAGCTTTGTCAAGCCTCTCTTGCGAGGAGCCTGGAGATGGGGCTCCCTCCTCTCTTCCCCACGCATTTCTCGCAAGCCTGGCTCCCCTTCTCTGGGGAGATTCCCCTTGGAGCACAGCCTGCGGGCAGCCCAGTTCGTGTACGGTCCTTTATTCTACGCGATGGTTTGGTCTGTCTTGCAGGGATGGAGTACCGGGCTGGTGTTGGGAAGGCGCTGGAGAGGGACTGGCACTGCTGAGGCTGCTCTGAGGGCACATTTCACCCCTGCCTGGAGCCAGCGACATGTTGGTTGGGACCAGACCAAATGGCAGCGGCGAACACCCCCCAGCATTAGGGGAGCGTACCCTCGCTTCTCCCTACGCAAGCTCCCCGCCGACCACCAGCGGTAAATCCTCGCTCAGGACGTGGCCCGCAGAGGTGCCTCCAAACGGGCTGCGACCCCCTGGCACTCAACAGCACAGAGAGGTGGACGGAGGCCACCGGCAGCACCCGAGAGCCGTGGTGATGCCGAGTGGAAGCAGCCCTTTTCCAGCCCGGGCTCTGGGCACCCTCCACAAGGACAGCGTTCATCGGCGCGAGCACAGGCTTTGCCCGCTGACGGAGGTGCCCAGCCCAGTGTCCAGGTTTGCTGGCTTTTTTTGGGGGAGTGCCCCCC
>NW_009609160.1:10539-11666 GCF_000690535.1 Cariama cristata
TGCTCCCTGAACAGCAGCTGAGCCCTTTACCAGAAGGAAATGAATGCCGTCAGTGATTTATGCTCGCTTTCAGGTGAAAAGATTTCTGTATATTTGCATAATGTTTGCAGAGCTCACGCTATCTGCCGGCATCCATCCAGCTGCTGAATTATCTGTTTGTTCAGTGATCTAATCCTCCCTGTCAGATCAGCGTTAAAGCGTACTTCCAGGGCTGCCGTCCTGCAAGGGCACGTCCACGCTCTCCCCTGCTTCGCTGCTTGGGAACCAGCTGTGGGCTTTATTTTGTTCCCTTCTACATCACCAGTTCACAGCTGGACTTCTCCCAGCCCTACCCCAGGAGTTTGCTGTGCCCAAAGGTCACGGTGATGGGATCTGAAGGCAGCTTTTACCGATTGATCTATATCCTGGTGGTGGCTGGGAGGAATATTTGATCCCGGCAATGTCACGGGATCATGGCAAATATTGCCAATATCGTGGCAAACAATTTGGTTTCAGCCCAGGTAGTCCAGAGGGTGCAAACCACCAGGAGAAACGCTCCTTCCTGGAAACACCGGGGAAAAAACTGAGACTGTTTCCCGAAGAAGGGACATGTGTATGGGTGATGAGAGGCTGGGAGAGGAGTAAAGAAACCTCAAAATCGGTGAAAGCATGAGAAAAGAGGGATGGAGGGTTGTGGTGGGAAGCTGGGGAGTGACGAAAGGATGGAGTTCTCACGGGGATGCGGCAGAATCCACAATTGAAACGCTCTTATGGTGACAGCAGCCTTAAGCCTCCTGCTTGTGCCAGTCAAATTCTACACAAACTTAGCGAAAAAGGGATGGGATTATCACCCAGTGGCTGTGTTACCTGGATAAAGAAGATTTTGGGTATTTTGGTAAGCCCTGGGCACTTCTCTGAGGACAAAATCTGGAAAATCCGGGTCAGCTTAACCGGTTCTGAGTCGCAACCGAATACGAGCCCCTCCTCTCCGTGGCTGGAGATGATGCTCACGAAGTACTCTCCGTGCTCACCGCTGCACTCTGCAAAGACACGGCCACACCGATGCCTTCGGGCATCGGCTCGGGGTGTCGCGGGGGGTGCTTAGGCTGAGGGGTGGGAAATGGGAGAGAGTGGGCTTGGGGGAAGAT
>NW_009609161.1:0-1509 GCF_000690535.1 Cariama cristata
ATAGCCCTGTTTTAGCCAAACCAGGAGAGGCAGTTAAAATATTTCACGCAGCATTTGACAGTCCACACTCTCTCTTCGTTCACCAGAGTGCAAACCAGTGCCTAACACAGGAATATTCAATGACATTTACCTGTAGTCCAGGGCAGAATTTAGAGAAAAACTGTGATCCGTGTGTACAATTTGTAATGTAATTTCATTGGTTTATTTCCATTACCAGAAACATTGACATAGACCATCTAGACCAAGTGTAGCTTAATTGGTGGATTACTTTTCTGAATACAAAATACAGGAGTTAATAAGTATCTGAAAGAAGATGGAAAAAGACCCAATATGCTGCCCAGTTTTGCTCTTTTCCTGCTATGTTAAGTCTTGATCTGTTTGAATACCAGCATAGCATAAAGGCATCAACTGACACATTTTGACCACTATTTACATTAAGAAGTTTATGAGCCTTAATGTATGAAAAACCTGAATTTTCTCCAGAAAAAAATCATGGAATGATACAATCATCCCCCTGCTCAAAGCAGAGTCACCTACAGCAGGTTGCTCAGGACCATGTCCAGTTAGGTTTTGAATATCTCCAAGGATGGAAACTGCACAGCCTCTCTGGGCAGGCTGTGCCAGTGTTTGATCATGCTTGCAGTAAAAAAAACTTTCCTTAAGTTTAAATGGAATTTCCTGTGTTACAGCTTGTGCCCAAGAGCTGTATTTGAGATAGTCCAACAGAATAAAGAATGTAGAAAGACTGTAGTCTAAAAGCAAGTGTTTTTTGGATCAAGATATAAGAGCTTTGTAAAAGGAAAACCATAATCATGTCCGTCATTCAAGCCAAATATCTACTTAGGGATTTTTAGATGTTTCTACAAGGTCCATTATAATATCTTCTAAGTGTATGTGTGTCTACACTATCATAGAAGTCAGCTCCCTCATTTACCCCAAGTCCCAATCTCTTAATCATACACCCTGTGTATGTACAATTTCACACCCAAGCTCTGTTTCAGAGTAAAGCAGTTAGACCTTTCTAAGACGAAACTTGGTTGCAATTATGACAATGTTTGCTCTAGTGGGCTGTAAAACACTTCTCACATTATTTCAAGCATAGAATCATAGAATCGTTTAGGTTGGAAAAGATCTTTAAGATCATAAAGTCCAACTGTTAATCTAACACTGCCAATTCCACCACTAAACCATGTCCCTAAGCACCACATCTACACATCTTTTAAATACCTCCAGGGATGGTGACTCTGCCACTTCCCTGGGCAGTCTGTTCCAATGTTTAACAACCCTTTCCGTGAAGAAATTTTTCCTAATATCCAATCTAAACCTCTCCTAGCGCAACTTGAGGGGTTCTCCTCTTATCCTATTGATTGTTACTTGAGAGAAGAGACTGACCTCCACCCCACTACAACCTCCATTCACGTCATTGTAGAGAGCAATAAAGTCTCCCCTCAGTCTCCTCTTCTCCAGGCTAAACCCCCCCAGCTCCCTCAGCCGCTCCCCATCAGACTT
>NW_009609161.1:1957-21128 GCF_000690535.1 Cariama cristata
GTCGTCTGCAAACTGACTGAGGGTGCACTCGATCCCCTGGTCCAGATCATTGGTAAAGATATTAAACAGAACTGGCCCCAGTGCTGAGCCCTGGGGAACACCATTTGTAACCAGCTGCCGACTGGATGTAACTCCATTCACCACCACAATTTGGACCCAGCCATCCAGTTTTTTACCCCGTGAAGAATACACCCTTCCAAGCCACGAGCAGCCAGTTTCTCCAGGAGAATACTGTGGGAAATAGTGTCAAAGGCTTTACTAAAGTCTAGGTAGACACCATGCCTTTCCCTCATCCAGTAAGTGGGTCACCTTGTCATAGAAGGAGATCAGATCAGTCAAGCAGGACCTGCCTTTCATAAACCCATGCTGACTGGGCCTGGTCACCTGGTTGTCCCGTACGTGCTGTGTGATGGCACTCAAGATGATCTGCTCCATAACCTTCCCTGGCACCGAGGTCAGGCTGACAGGCCTGTAGTTCCCTGGATCCTCCTTCCATCCATTCTTGTAGATGGGCGCCACATTTGCTAACGTCCAGTCAACTGGGACCTCCCCGGTTAGCCAGGACTGCTGATAAATGACGGACAGTGTCTTGGTAAGCATTTCTGCCAGCTCCCTCAACATCCTTGGTTGGACTCCATCTAGCCCCGTAGACTTGTGTGTGTCCAAGTGGTGTAGCAGGTCACTAATTTCTAGTTGGGCTTTGGCATTTCTAATTTTCTCCCTGCATAACCTCATGACAACCCTGTAGTCTTCCTGAGGTGCCTGCCCCTTCTTCCAAAGGTCATAAACTCCCTTTTTTTTCTTGAGTTCCAACCAACTGTTGAGGCAGGCTGGTCTTCTTCCCCACCAGCTCGTCTTTCGGCACATGGGGACGGCCTGCTCCTGCACCTTTAAGATTTCCTTCTTGAAGAATGCCCAGCCTTCCTGGGCTCCTTTGCCTTTCAGAACTGCCTCCCAAGGGACTCTGTCAACTAGGCTCCTAAACAGGTCAAGGTCTGCCCTCTGGAAGTCCAAAGCAGCAGTTCTGCTGACCCCCCTCCTTACTTCTCCAAGAATTGAAAACTCCTATCATTCGATGACTGCTATACCCAAGACGGCCTCCAACCATCACATCACCTACAAGTCCTTCTCTGTTCGTGAACAACAGGCCCAGTGGGTACCTTCCCTAGCTGGCTCCCTCACCAACTGTGTCAGGAAGGTTTCTTCCACACAATCCAGGAACCTTCTGGACTGTTTCCTCTCTGCTGTATTGTATTTCCAGCAGACATCTGGTAAGTTGATGTCCCCTAAGTCCCCTCAGTTGAACTGCAAAAAAAAAAAACAAACAAAAAACTGAGACAACCATTCAACCAAAACAAACAAAAAAACCTCACAGATATGTTAGCAGAAATCTACCTCAAGTCATACACAGTTTAGATGCAACCAGTTTGTTCTTGAAGTGGTTAGCTCTAATCTACATGCACATGAGCCATTCAGAATCACGTAGTTTGGGGATCAAGGACTGGTATGAACATCCTAAGCAGTGTAGGTGTAGCTGTAAAAATATTAGATGTTAAGAAAGCTTTGAGATTTGGAATTTTTTTATATAAGAGTAGTAATTCTTGCTGAAGTCAAAGGGATCTCCTTGTATTCTGCTAGGGAAGATCAGACCCAAACAGGATGAGGGTAAGGTCCTTTGCATAAACTGGCACATCCTGCAGGGTGTATGACTGAGGAGCAAAACAGTATGAAAGAGAGATTGCGGAGGAACTGTTTTGAGATATAATTCAAGATAACTCTGTTCCTATGCTTCTTATCACTATTCCTGCAGGTTTCCTAAGGATAATAAAGTTTAGTTTTATGCAATGACTTTCTTAATGTCTTTTTTACCTGAGTAACATTGCGAGTGAAATATTGCTAGGTTTCAAAGAATCTGGGAATCAACGGTTGTTAGTTGCGGCTATTGCTGACTGTTATATGCAAAGGCATGGAGTTTACTGTCAAAGACAGGTGGGTTTTCATTTGAGAGTCTTTAACATGCTTGATCTGTCTGAGGATAAAGACATTGTGAAGATGAGACACTGCAGTTTCACCACAAGACAAGATCACCAATGTTACGCTATACTTCAAACTCATGTTGCCTGACTGATTGTAAAAAAAAATTTAACCATGTCTTCCCAGCAGTTTTGCTTTAGAGAAAGGTAATATTTTAGTTGCTCTAAGTGAAAAACACATACTTTTTGAGCAGTGAGCCCAAGGCTAGTATGTCTGCAAGGTCTTAGAAGAGATACATTTACAAAGTCATTACAGTATATCTCAATAATATATCCTTCTCTAATCTGTGAACTCTATTGCTTCAGAAAATTTTTCACAGAGATGAGGAAGGTGACATTGCTGCCTGAGAAGTGTTGCAATGGTCTGTTGTTCCTAAACCTGGAATCTTTCAACCTTACCTTCAGCACCTGTCTGAGGCACCCAAGTCAGGGATGGAGATGCTTTGGGTTCACTGAAGAGTCAGCAGAAGGAAGTGGGCACCTGGAGATTTGCCCTCTGCATTGCTTTCTTGTAAGTGCTTTTCTCTTTCACTTTGCCTCTATGGCACAAGTGGGGAATGTCAGTTCAGTGTTTAAAATTAAATGCAAACAAAGCTTTGAATGGATTTCAGTCCCCCCAGACAAGAGTGCTCCATATTATAATCTGTCCATTCTTTCTGGATTGACAGTTCTCTAAAATTACCTGTATGTTATCCCCAATGCCAGAAGGTCAATGAACCAGTGAAGTGGCAGTGTTGAAAGAAGTTTAAGGAAATACTATCAGCTTGCACTCTTTTGCCAAAAAGAGGATTTTTCCTAAATTAAATGCAAAAGCAACTCTCAAACTTCCTAACTCAGTGATTTTGAACTAAAATAAAAATAATAAAAAAAAAATAATTGAGCTTGTGGAGAAGTTGTAGTTTTTTGGCTAATAATGTAACAAGACATTACTTTCTCCAGACAGACACTTCTGTTATCACTGCTAACTTCTAGTGAAATTATATTGGAACTGTATGTGTATCTGCAACTGTGAAATTTCTGCTTTCGGGGGAATAATCTGTGGCATTTACTTCTGAGAAAAGAAAGGTAAGTGAAAGAGATCACTTTCTAAAAATGAAAATGATCTTGTTTTCTTTGCATTCTAATCACATGCTATTGTGAACAATGTCTGTGATTCCCAAATACTTTCTGTTTCCTTGACTTAACTCAGACTTGCAGATCAGGATCAGATAAAATTTATCCCCTTTCCTATGATGGTAGATGCAAAAGGCCCCATTTCCTGCTCTAACTTTAATAGCCAGAGTAAAATCAACAGCTCATTCCTTTACCAATGAAAACGGTGGAAATTTTTTCAGTCACCTGTGTAGGTACTAGATGGTGATTAGGATCCACACATATCCCAGGCAGGCCCCCAAACCATTCCTGTGTCCTATGTATCTTCTAGTGCTATGCTGAAATCATGGCAATATCTCGCTTCTAACTCTATGTAGAATCAAACAAAACAAAACCTGCGCAAAGCAGAGAGCAACATTAAGTCAAAGCAAGTCTGTTCAGGTCTGGAAAGCATCTAGCTCAATAACATGGTGCTCTGCTTGGTCTAATCTGTCTGTCAAGGGCACTGGGGAAGGCTGAGCAGCAGAGAAGCTGAGACGTGCCCTCTGCCTTGTGGAGTTGTGTTTTGAAACATTTGATAAGTAACAGGAAGAAATTCAGCCTGCCTAAAAGACCTGAAAAGGTTATGAGTTTGAAGTGTTATGTAAGAAGTTCAATTTCTTGAATGTTTTTGAGTATTTTCTCCACTAAAGCTTAGTTCCTGAGATACGGTATATACAGTAGGATTCATAAAAGGACTAGATGTTTATACATAAACTAAGAATAATTCTAGGTTAGTACTATGTATAGGCTGCTTGTCTAAAAGGTAGTCATAAGCAAGTGCAGGAACTTCATCAACTTCACTGAAACCTGCCTGCACCACTTGGGTTTAAACAGAACAAGAATTCAAAAAGTGCAAATTCGAGGTAAATCAACTTTCATCTTTCCATAACTCTGCAGAATGAAGTATCCAGGGCATTTTCTCATAGGAGCTTCAAAGGACTCAGAAATGCCCATTCATACATTGCTTGGTTTTCAACCACACCCTGAGGTCCTCACACAAAACTGGGGTCCTGTTGTGTCTGGTATTGAAGAACCTCACAGGAAGATATAGCTCATATACTGCGTTGCTCTGTCTGTCCTGTCTGTAACTAACTGTTCAACTCATCTACTAACACTTATTCAGTTAACATGTTTGTTGATTCCTACATGTTTCTAGAATTGCCAGATTGCAGTGATGGTTGTGTGAAAGAAATCCTAAAAGAAAATTAAGTCAAATGTCCTTTTGAGCTCGTTATCAAATCTCGGAGCAACTCTAAAAGCTCTGACAGGTACCAGAAAAATGATGTTGTAATAATGTTCTGTGGTCCCTTTATTAGCTTTTTGTAGCTACGTATGAGACTTTGGAATGATGCACCATCGTTACTTGTTTTTAAGATTTCAAAAGCATCCATAATGTGCTAAATGCTTCTACAGTACAGGTGAAAACACAGTCCTTACCCAAAAAACGGAAAGGTCTAAGAAAAGAGATGAAGATGAAGGAAGTAGAGAGAGATATTTTACTTATTCTTCGATAGCTCTATTGCTACTTAGTCTTTTTTCTTTCACAAAGAATATAAGATACAGTTTCACTGGGCTTTTTTTCACTTATATTCAATCTCTGTTTTCAACTCGTGTTCACTCATGGGATAAATGAGACCAATAAGCAAAATGGATTAAATAGCATGGTCTGAACTCCACTGAAATCAATAGAAGACTTTCTGCTAACTTTGGTTGGCTATAGACTATGCTTTAATCAGCCAGGTGTGTTTAAGAGTTACAATTTCCTTTAAATTAATTTTAAATGCAGATAAAGAAAGTTATCATAATTGGTTCAGGTTCTATTTCTGGGACATCCAATCTTGGAACACTACAGCCTGAAATACCATCCTAAAAAAAGACAAGTTTTTTGTGCATGGGAGAGGAATGGGAGTCAGACAAGCACATAGCTCTGCTTATACTATTAAACTTTGTTCAATAATATTAACTATCCATCTCTGATTTCTTCAGACTATAAACTGCTTGTCCTCATACACTTCTAAAGCAATTAGCACTTTGCTGACACTTTGAATTATTAATATTATTGTTGTTATTAACATTAATTCCAAACAGTGGCAAGACAAATTGGGTGTCCTTCATACAGAAAGTGGGGCATATGTTTTGACTGTCATCAGTGGGACCTTTTGCTGTGTTTGTGATTTGAAGTATACTGTTGATATCAGCACAAATACCAACACCAATAATGCTGATAATTGTTGTGTTGGCCAAGTGTCCCATCTGGCAAGTGAGAGCAGATCTCAGCTCTGCACATAGGAGTGCACATTATTTAATATGTATTATTTCATGCACTATGTGAGGCTGTAAAATTGTAACTGAACTGTACGGAGAAAATGTCCTTCATCTCCAAGTGTATTCTAATTCCACAGAAATCCTCCAAAAGAGAGGAAGAAATTTTAAAAGCCTTAGGACTAAGTGAATTTCTGAATGGATAGAATGAGTAGAAAATGCAGGACATCCTCTCTCCTTCCCACTCGCTAAAACAAAGTCAGAAACTCGAATAGACTGGATGCTTGACACTTTCCTCCCCTGACTGGAAATGTTGTAGCCCAGTCACTCCTTGTAATTGGGTGTTATTTCCTCAGAAACATCAGGCGGAACAGGCATATCTGCCTCCAGTCCTTCTGAAATCTGTATCATGTCTGACAGATTTTCCTCTGAACCAAAATGTGTGCGCTGTGCCAGGCTTCAAATATCTAATTTCCTTTTTTCCATAAGGAAACAGGAGATCACCAATATCTGTCTTTTCCTTTTAAGCTTGATCATCTTCTTTTCTCATTTTATGCACCAACAATGATAATTTTCCTCACTTTTCTTCTAGAATAAAAAATTCTTGTAAGAGTTCATTTCAAATCACAGCCAGGATGAGTGATGGATTCTCATACTGCCAATAACATACATAGACTCACATATCTATTAAATGCCATACTAAAATCCTACAAATAATAGTTTTTCCTTCTTGTCATTTATAAGACCAACAACTATGAATTTGCATGTGGAAATGTAAGAAGTATATTTACTCCTCTTCTCTAATTCGTGCCTCTCATCTCCTTTTGCCGTGGTGGGACAGGCACAAAAACCTGAAAGCACAATAAAGTCTGTTTTGCACTCTCTTCTGTCCTGCTCTACAAAAGCATCTTGCAGATGCACCTTGAATCCTGTGTCTATCTCGTCTGAGGATCCTTCCACAGATGGGAAACTATGGCCCTTAGAGAAGAAGAGAAACTGAATGTACTATGTATGGAACATAGGGGATAGAACAGTAGCACACTGTCACTGTTAGTATCCTTACCTTGCCCTTTTGAATAGGTAATGTCAATGTCTATATGGGGATGAATGACTCAAGCTTGGTGAGTGTGCAGATGACAGTTCAAATTTATGTGCATGAAACACGTTTTAGTCCATGATTTAGCCTGACCTCCGGTTTGCCAATGTGGCTGTGGCTGCAGCTTCTGACACATCCTTCCCCTTAGATGGTTTTCCTGTATGAGGTCATGGCAGATAGATGCCTTCACTATTTCTGGAGTCCCATCTTTGCCTGTGTTTGCTCTTAGAGTCCTCACAAACTGTAATAAAGGACAGTAATTTCCACAAAACCATGTGCATGCAGGAAACCACTGTGGAAACAGGAGGCAGTGCCATTTTTATCTCTACCAAGCTCTGCAGTCTCATATGGACTTCTGTTAGTCTCTGTCATTGCAAGGAGATTGCTGACAACAATTCAGTGAATTTATGCTCAAATAGAAGATGCCCACTGAAGCTGCCAGGACTTGTTCATGGTAGATCTGGTGGTCAGTCTCTGATTTGTCCTTTGATGAGACAAACCAGCTCCAGCCAGAATCATAGAATCTTTATGGTTGGAAGAGACCTCAAAGATCATCAAGTCCAACCGTATACCCAATGCCACCATGCCCGCTAAACCCACTAAACCATGTCTTGAAGCACCACATCTAAACGTTTTTTGAACACCTCCAGGGATGGTGACTCCACCACCTCCCTGGGGAGCCCATTCCAATGCTTAACAACTCTTACAGTGAAGAAGTTCTTCCTAATATCCAACCTGAACCTCCCCTGGCGCAACTTGAGACCGTTTCCTCTTGTCCTATTGCTAGTTACCGGGGAGAAGAGACCAGCCCCCACCTTGCTACAACCTCCTTTCAGGTAGTTGTAGAGGACGATCAGGTCTCCCCTCAGCCTCCTTTTCTCCAGGTTGAACAACCCCATCTCCCTCAGCCGCTCCTTGTAAGACATTTTCTCCAGAGCCTTCACCAGCTTTGTCGCTCTTCTCTGGACACGCTGCAGGATGTTTGATTTGTAATCATTCAAGGCTAGCGTGTTGAGGGAAATCCTCCCAAGCTTCTTGATCACCACTTTTTAGACTATAAGTATTGCTTTTACCAGCATTGAAGGAACTGTTGTGCTAAACAGCATGGCATTAAACAGAAGTTTATTATTTAAAGGTCCTCGTGTTGTAAGCTGCAGGCGAGGGTTTTGCTAATCGTATCTGGTGTTCCCATGATCTAGCAGCAATATAACCCTGTAGAGGCACGTCCCACAGACAAGTATTGAATTACCCTACTACCATGTGCTTTGTTAATGAAACATTAGCACCTTTGGGACTTGACAAGTTTCATCCATGATTACTTCAGCACAGGTAGTATGAAGAAAGCAAGCTGAAAGACAGAAATATATTTTGATATTTATTTTAATTCCAGAATAACATATCTGTTCTAATTAGAGAGGTACCTTCCAGGCAGATGTTCAAATCATGTGGGAATTCGTATGCCAAATGCAAGATTAATGGGTTCACTTGCTAAAGAAGCACTCTTTCACATTCTGTGTCAGAGAATAAAAGCACCAGCCCTTCAATGGTGAAGTTGAAGTTACACCCTTCCTTAGCTGCTAAGTTTTATTCCGGTGGGATTCTTCAGAGATAATTTCACTGACTCATCGAACAATCTTTTTAGCTTTATACTTTTCATGCCATAGTAAACGGCTTAGCCCTTTTCTCCTCACATAGGCAAACCTTGTAATTTGCATACCTAGGGTATATAGTACCATTGCTCTGTGAAGCATTTTCATCCTGCTTCTGATGAGGCACTAAACGGAAAACACTTACCCAAACAAATGAGTACTGGCTTGGTTAAAAGTGACATTTTAGTCTGCCCCGGATAATAGATTGAGAGTCAATTTAGCATCAAAAAATAGCAAGTTGCTTGTCTATATGAAAGGTTTTTGGTTTTGTTTTCTTTCAGTGGTAGGCAAGCTGACTGAGATTCTATCTCCACCATGAAAAAGGCCTTTATTTTGTGTTATTAAATGAAAGCTGAGCTTATCACTCACATCACAGGCTAGTCCTAATGGCTTTTACAATGGCCCTAATCGCCAGCCTGAGAGACTCCCTGGGCCACATTCTCAGGCTGTATAAACTAATGAACAACCGGACCCTCCGTTTTTAGTACTTCCTTTCCCCCATGTGTCATTTTCCACCCAGTAGTAAGCTACAGCATACACTGGTTTCCTGTGTCTGAGATCTGGCCCCACGATTTTCATACAATTATCATTTTTATATAAGTTTCTGCTTGAAATGTCAAACCCCTAAGTTCAGAAGGTTGAGTTCAAAGTGTTCATGAGTATAGCCTGATCTTCCCACCCATCTTTGCCTACACTTGTGTGTATGGCTATTCCTGACGGTAAATTAGGAATTCCCTCCACCAGCTTATCATTGGTTTTGTAGAACCCAAATTAACTTCATTTTCTTTGAATTTTATGGAAAGGAAATAAAACATAATAAAATATTGTTCCCAAAAGGGCAGTTGTGTAGCATAATCTGCATTTCTCTTCTATTTCAGGGTGCCTCAAGAGGACACTATGTTGCCAAGGTTATATAGCTATAATCATCATGTATTTATGCAATAGTAATAACTAAATAACTATGTAATAGTGCAACATTAGATATGATGAGATTATTAAAAGGAAAATATAGATGAACATAAGCTTTTTCTTCTAATACTTTCTTTTATAGGAGTTTAAACCGAAGCTTTAGTCAAACACCTGCATAATATATCCACTTCTTCATCACCAGTCTCGATAGACAAAGACAATTAGTGTCTCTGTACATTTATTAAGTACATTGATTTTTAGTTCACAAAATGTTCTTCATGAGAAATCATCTTTTCAAATAAGTTCTAAAGGATTTCTATTTTGTAAACACAAGTGCTCAAGCACGGGAGAGTTTATAGCTGGAACCAACCACACCAAAACTACTAGCTATTTGGATCTATTAACTGGTGTGTGTAGTATCTCCTAACAAGCATCAAATGCCCTTAGCACCCAATCAGTCACAGAACTGAGCCCTGGGTTGTTATCTCATGCCCTAAAAGACCTTCCTGTGTGTGGAAGGGTGAGGGTCAGGCTGCCAGATTCACTGGTTCCCATCTATGCTGGCTCCAAGAACAGGGGAACACCCTGCTTTGCTCCCCATTTTGGAATGTGGACAAAGGTCAACACTGCTCTTTGGTAGATACAATGAAGGGTCATTTGCTGCTTTGCCCATGTAGGAACACAATAACATGTAGAAACACAAGGCTGTCTCCAGATTTATACAGTTTTGTAGTGTTGCAGAACATCAGAACAGATGCGCTGGATCAGGTCCAGACCCATCCAGCCTGGCACCCCATCTCTGGCAGTGATGAGGTGAGTGCCTGGGGCACGATAGAGGAAGGTGGAGACATACACTGATATTTCCCCAAAGAGTCTCCACTAGTTGAACCTCAGGGGCCTCCCATGCCAAGTTTGCTTTCTAGGTGTTTCCATTCATGGATTTATCTTTTTTGTTCATTCTCCCCTTGAATCCCAAGTGAGCTTTGAGTACCCATAATATCCTGTAGCAGCAAGTTCCACACCTTAGTTACACACAGCCTGAAAAAATACTTCCTTTTGTTTGTATTCAGCTTACATCTTGCTCATTTTGGTGGGCCACTATTTTTATACTGGGATGAAATGTTGAGCAAACCACTGTTATGTACCATCTCAACACCGTACAGAATTTCATAGGCATTTCTCCTACCGTCCTAGAATTGTTCCCTTTCCACAGCGATGTCACCTGGTTTATTTCATCCTTGCCTCTGTGGAAGTCCTTGCACTCCTTCAGTTGTCCTTGTTGCTCCTCTCCAAACTTTTTCTAGTTTTCTGGCACCTGTTTTGGGATGGGGAGGATCAGAACTGCCTGTGTAAGTAGGATATAAAATATGCCATACCTCAACGTTCCTGAGAACAGAAAGTGAGGAATCAGCCCTTGCACAAGTCCCAACATCTTCATACAGGTTCTATCAGAATTTGTTATCTCGTGTTCCCCAAAGCAGTGGTTGTGCAACAGATTTGGTTGCCTTTCAGTCAGGTGTAACATGATTCCTGAACGTATATTACTCCACACACCCAAGAAACCAAGCTGAGATTCCACATTATAGTTTTTCAAGTTGCAAAGCTAGTTTAAGAGCAGTCTTCCCCTCCTATGTCGGTACTTGGATGTGGCAATTCAACTGTCTGGGTGACCATACTCAAAAATGGTTCAGCGAAATGATCTAAGCTAACAGACACTCTCTCCCACCCTTCCTCAAGTGTTGCTTTGCTTTGTTTATTAACCTGCATCACTCCAGCTGTCAGCAGCGATACCAATGAATGAATTAGCCTTGCTGAAGGACTGATAAGCTTCCCCCACCAGAGGTGGGGTAGCAGAGAAAGGAATGAGCAGGTGAGAGCAAAAAAGGGGATTGGCTTTCCACCAGCAAAATCCTCATGTGAAACCGTGGTCTCAGAGGTGATGAGTAGCTGCACTGATTTCATCAGTTGTGCTTTTCTCAGGGAGGGATTCTGCAGGTGGGAGGGATTTGAGGGGGATTCCTGGGTTGAAATATGTTTGTGCAGGCAATGATGCTTTCAATTGTTTGTGATTTCTCAGGTATAGGCCCACTGCCTGAAACATCTGTTTTGCAACATAAGCAACACACTGTACTCTCCCCTTCTTAAAAATAAAAATAACAGATTGAGAGATAGAGGACAGAAGGATGGACAAAGAGGGGATGCTAATGAGCAGTGCAGGGGGAGGTTGCTCCCGTGACTAGGACAGCAAGTAGTTTTCAAAGTACAAGTCAGGAGGTTTAAGAAGCGAAGACTGGAGAAAGCAAAATAGGAAAAAGCAATTCCAAGTTCCCAGTGACATATTTAAATAGGTTCTGCCCTCCTTAAACTCCGGATTTGCTGCAGTTTACATCACTAATCCTCGCATTCCTCACATGCCAGTCAGGCCTCTTAAGGGGGCACTTGGGCAGGGAAGTGGTCTGTGACTTGCCATTCCCCGGCGCGACAAGCAGAAAGTACTTGCAGAGATATTGTACCCAATATGCCTTTACGGCTGTCAGACAAACAGCAGCATGTTCTCAACTGAATATGCTCAGCCAATTCAGCCAGGACTTCTCCCAGTGCCAGTCTATACCTCGCCTGATACCCGTTTACGCCAGGTAGGATCTGGCCAGATATGTTTCTAGTTCCCTCAGAAAGCCTCCAGTACAAAAGCAATACTTTGGAGTGTTTTACACTCAGAACATGGCTGAGCTGTTTGTTGGCATTTTTCATGAAAATTTCTGTCATAATGTAATATATTCTTTTTAAAAATTTGGTTTTGTATTTGCATGTATTTCATGAATTGCATGTTTATCTGAATCAAAAAGAAAGCCATGGAAGTGCTAGCTCATGATTTATTTCAGTGCAAAAGCTCTCAGTATAAGCATGTATAGAATCAGTTTATCTATATGAATATTCATATTTATAGCACACAGTATCAAAAGAAATAAAAGCAAGAACACTTAATGATTGCCTTAGCACCCCTTTATAACCTAGCAAGCTAAAACCACAGTGAACTGTGATTTGTTAAGATATTTCAACAACCAAACACCTTCCTTCCAAGCACATGTTCTTTGAGGAAATATATCGGGTTAAAAGAGTTTATGTTAAGAAAAGGTATCTCAAGAAAAGGTTAAAAATTACACCATGAAAAATGAGATCTTTCTGGAGACCAGGTAACTAAATATCAGAGGAACATGTTATCTTCATGGAGAAAATCTGAGTTTTAAGTGAAACCAGAGGGGAATGGGTCACTCCGCGTGACCCTGCAGGCATGCTAAACAAGCCTAACTCCATTTCAGAATCAGTCACTGACTGCTGCAGCGAGGTGCTTGAAATGGGGCTGTGTAACTCGACAGTATTGTTTTCCGTCTCCATTTTTCACAGGGAGCCCAGATGAAACCTCAACACTGAGAAAAATAAGTATTTCCACTTAGATTTTTTTTTTTTCCTTCCTCTGGAGTCAACTATTTGAAGGTTTGGTGTTTTGTTAAATCAGTGCAGCCACTGTACCTTAGTATCTGCTCATGCTGATTAGTTCAATTAGATCTAAAAGTCTGCATTAGATACTGTAGTTAGCAGATTTGAAAAAATACATTTGGTCCTATACATTTTAATAACTGTGTTTCTTTATACCTACATGTTTGTCACATATCTTATTTAGATTACTTTTTTTTAGTGATTGATAATATTTATTTCTTCATTTTGAAAGTTTATTTTAGTTGCTTATTTGTTAGTTATTTGCTTTTTATCTTTTCCTGTGTTATGTCAACTCTGCCTAGAGTTTAAGGAATCTTTTAAAGACAGTTTTTGTAGCTTGAAATAAATGTTATATGTTAAACGTTTCTTTATTTGTAGCCATCTGTGAGATTGAGGTAACACAATAAAAACTTATACAATACCTGAATGCGGTTTTCAAGAGTCCACTATTAGCTTTGCCAAGATTTCAAGGATATCAATCTTCTTTAATTTTTTTTTTTCAAACAGTTTTATGAATGCAGTTAAAGACTGAAGGCACTTTTCAGCACATTGAAATGTTTCAAATTTAAAGGCACCCTGACATCTATCTTTGGTGTATTTGGCTTGTGAAGAAAAGTTATGAAAAGAGAGAGCAAACACAGGGAGTCAGACCAGCTAGTTGTTACTGTACACATGGGTACATACATAAGGTTAGATAGAAACTCACATGGCCAAGCACCTAAGTTCAGTGGAGACAACTGCAATTACACTAGCAACGGTGTTTGGTTCAATGCACCACTAAGGTGTAGGAGAGTCTCCGTAAGAGATTTTAAAGAAGTGATTGCAGCTGCAGTAAGGTATCAACTCAATGCAGGAATGGGATAAGACCAGCAAAAAATTGTCAAAGGGATTCTGTGATAATTTGATGATTTGTTTTGAGTTCTTCATGTTGTTATTCCAGGTCACTGCAAGCCTTTTGAAATAGATATATAAAAAAAAAAAAAAAAGCTAATATGGATTCTGATGATCTAAAAAATTGGGATCTGTCCTGTTTTCTGCTCTGGCCTGTGGATCCTAAAATCCTCGGTCCAAAGTAGCCAAATGTCAGCTCTCATAAGAAAGCCAGTTGCCAGATGTTGGAACAATTGATGGCCCAGATGACAGAGGTCGCCATTTGTTTCGGGCAGCTGTCCTTCAGTGAGCCAGTGCCCCAGAGCACCGCAGGCAGATGCCAGATGGCTCCGGGTGGGTGCTCCAGCTGCCCCAGGGCCATGGGCTCCTGGCAGGGCCTGGGGGGATGCAGCAGATTCCCAGAAAGATACCGGCCAGGGGAGGTGGGATTTAAATCAGAAACTTTAAAGTCAGTATAAGTTCATAATATTTAATTGGAGGCTAAGTATAACAATTACTGCTGTGAGGGGACGATAGCAGCAAAGTTAGGCTCCTGCAGAACATCTAAATACCCAAATCATTAAGCTTTCCTGTGACCTGTATATCGTGGGTCAAATTCATATGGATACTACAAAGCCCACAGGCTAAATTATGTATTTGAGGACACAGCTAATCAGTCTCGCCTAATAAAACTACAAGAAAATGCATGCTCCAAGCTGACATCACCACAGACAAACTGCATGTAAAAGTGCACTGTAAAACAATGAGTCTAGTGCTCTCTAGCCTCAAACTGGGATGACTGGAGGGGGATCTGATAGAGGAGCTGTAAAATCATTAGTAGAAAGAAGGTGAATAGGGAACAATTGGTCACTGTCTTTTCAATACAAGAGCTAAGAGTCATCAAAGGAAGCCAGCAGGACCCAGATTCATAATAAACAAAAGGAAAAACTCCCTCACCCGGTGCAGAGGTAACCTGCGGGACTGCTTGCTGCACGATGGGGACGGGGCTGGAGGTTTATGAGTGTTCAGAAATGGGTAAGTCCATGGCAGGCAAATCTGTCAAGGGTGCCTGAACACAAAGGATCGCGTGCTTCCTTTGTACTTATATTCTACTCCAGGTTGTTTATTATAGACTTTGTCAGGTACAGGCTGATGAATTTGGTAAATACTTGGCTGGGCCATTACAGCCATTCTCAAGTTTTCACCTTCAGCATTGTATAACCACAGACATCTGTTGAGGGAACACTTTTTTTAAAAAGGGTCCCTAATGTAGTAGCTTATCCAGATAAGGTCAGTCTAAGAAAAATGTCATAAGGCCTCATAGCTGACTTGTTGCAAAAGCCCTTTGGAAGTGTGGTGATTTTCAGATGTTTTTCAGTTTTGCTCCCCTCTCAGCAGAAAAAACAGGCTGTTATGGCATGAACATAAGCTTATAAACAACAGATTTGCTTTAGTTCATTATCTTTTGTGACCACATAGAAGTAATCCGTTGGCCATTAGAAGCCTCAGCTTGAAAATGAGCAGTAACTATCCTTGGGAAGTGGATTGCAGTCCTGGTCCCTATTCTTGGGTTCCTTTATTTTCCTGAGTAAAGCTATACATTTTAGCAGTCATGTGCCATAATCTCATGCTTGCTGCATGGCAGTTTCCAAGGAAACTCACAGACTGCACATGCTAGAAGTGATCCTGAGGGGATGTCAGCTACAATTGCCTTGGTGGAGGCTTTGCTTGGAGCGGAAGCTTACCCATGGTAGAAGCTGAGTTTCCCTTCCCACAGTAAGAACTGAGCGTTAGAATGTGTTTACAACAAGGCACATATCTTGTTGTCTAGATAGAGACCGGAAGGTAAGACTTCGCAATAACTTCATTTCCTTAGTGTATTTTTTTTCCAAACCATGTTCGATCTACCTGTTTCTGTAGCCTAATATTTGTGATCTGTGAAATCTCGAAGTGTCTCATTGACACTGTTTTGTCGAGAATACTTTATTTAAAATGACAATAACCATGCAGGAAAAAAAGGGATTAGGAAAACACACATGAAGATATAAGCTGAATAAAACAACCTATTTCCCTGGGAAGCATAAGCATTTGAAAAAGAGTACTCTGCTAGAAAGAAAAAACTCAGTTTAAAAGATGAGACAAAGGTCCATTCTCCTAATGAGACAGGAGTAGCATCTGATATCTGTATATTACGTGTATCCAGTACCATCTGAGTATGTTGAAGGTTACCAGGCTGCAGCTTTTCAGCCTCTTGAGATTAAGCCTGCCTATACTGCACAGCTCCCGTGCACCCCAAAGAGCATGCATTAGATTTATAGGGATATTTGTGAAAGCATCTGTCCATATAGATATCATTCACCTACTCATTTGGCCTGAGGTTACACAGAGCATGTATTTTTGGAGAAGATTATAGATTTGTTTTTCTTCTTTTTTCCCTTCTTTTTTGTTGTTGTTGCTTTTGTTTTGTTTTTGAGATCATGGGCAAACACTAATTTTGTCCCCTCCCCAGATCAGGGCTATAACACTATGAAATATAAGGGCTGTGACAAAGAAAACAGAGTACAAGCATCTTCTGGTTTCCAAATACTGGAGGAATGTTTGAAAGGAACCAGCGTATCATTTGATAAAGATTTTATTGTCCTTCAAGAACTGAATCTTAGACTGTAAAAATCAGAGTTTAAATCCAAACATTCCTTTCCACCATGTAATTTGGGACACTGAACAGAAAAGCTCAGTGATCGGGAGGCAGTCAGGAACAGAAGGGAAAAGGTTAAAGCCTGTGTCGTCTTCTTCTAAAACAGAAAAGTAACAAAAAGTAAATAACCCCAGCCAAACACCCGCTCCATATTAAAATACACAGAAGAGAAAATAAAGGTTAGAAGAACAGAAAGCTACTAGATGTTACCAGTTATTTTAAACTGGTTTAAATTAGATAGGAAATCAGTGCCACATTATCACACAAAATATACAGTAGAGGAGAAAACACAGAAACACTTCCCTAAATTTACCAAAATGCATTTGTTTCATAACAGAAATATGTATAAAGAGGAATGCGTATCCAATCTGGAAGAATGTTAACATTTAACACTCTTCTCATCTTTGTGAAAATACTCCCCTTCTGGGACCTTGCCAAGAAAGAGAGATTTTGACAAGCTGACTTCTTTCATGGACATACTTCATGTCTAAACCCAGCTTCAGCTATGTGTCTTTTTCTTCTGAATAGTAGATAGTGTGTGATTTTGGGTTGCTTTTTTGGTTTTGGCTTTTTTTTTATAAGCGAAGGTCATTTCTTGATTTTGGACAGGAACATGGTAACGTGTTATCCAGCACATTTAAATTCATGAGTTGTTTGGCAGCTACACATCTATAGAGATTCTGCTCACTTTTAATCTATAAACAACCACAGGAAAAAAAATTCATTTGTAAATTTCTGCAATTTCAAAATGTAACACCGAACAATAAAAAAAGGGAAAAATGTCCTTCATGTCATTTCCTCCCATTTACAACACCATGAGATCAAAAAAATAAATCGACAAACAGGAAGTTGCTTCGAAATTATAGCTCCTTCTATGAAGCTGACATTCTTGGTTGCCTGCTCTCTTTGAAGAAGAATAATTGAACAGGCTCTAGTTACAGGGGCCAACTCTTTTGAAAGCAGAGCTCTCTAGGTGAAGGTTATTCTTTACTCAGGGGTTAATCAGGGACCTGGATTTCTGTCTCTATAATACTGCTAGAAGGAAAGGATTGAAAACAAATTCCTCTCTTCAGAATTGCCCAAGATTTCAGTCTCCAATGTTGATTGGCACTGATAACAGCTTCTCTCTGTTTTTTTTTCCTCTCTAATGAAAGCATCCTCAATTATCTTCTCTTTTTAACTATTTGCTAACAGCTTCTACCTCTAGATACTCTAATAACCTATAAAATGTCAAATACTCTGATCTCTAATTCAGCAAGTCGCCCTAACATGTGTGAGCTTAAAACCTGTGAGTTGGTTGTGCTTGTGATGTGTTAGTGCTGTGTAGCGTTACAGATGAAGACAATGGGAAAATCTTTACCCTTAAAAAGTCCTTCTGGGATTGCAGTCTCAGCCCAGATTTCTATTCCCTGGTTTATGAAATGGTCTGGAAGTCAACTTCCACTTCAGGCACCCAGTGTGATGGAAATGCTCATCCTACACAAAGACAAAGAAACAAGAAAAAACAACTCAGATGGATCAGACATAACCCAATAATCTGGTGGTAGAAAGTAGACCAAAATGGAATTGAATGTATTGTGGTAAATTATGTGTGAAGAAAATCTGGTCTTTGGTCTCATGCCTAGGAAGGGGTGAGGTGAGGAAGGACACACTCACACTGGCAATTCGAAATTAGCTGAGGATGCAGAGGAAATTGGTTCTTAACTGAGTCTTCTTAGTGTCTTCTAAGATGTCTGCATTTTCTTCAGTAAGACAGAAAACATCCTTTGGGTTTTTTTTATTTTTAAAAGCACTGCCTATGGAAAAAAATAATAGATGATGCAGTGTTCAAGAAGAGATATTTCCCTGTCAAAAACCTAGTCCCCATAGCACTCTGCTCTCACCTTCCCTGCTCTAGGACCCAAGCAGAAACATTCAGGCAACCGTTCTCCAGGTGGTCAGGTAAAACTGACTGTCCCCACTGTCATACTTTTGCCTCACTCTATTTCTAAAAAAAAAGAAATAAAGAAAAAAGAAAAAGGGGGAGGGGGGAAGTGAAAACAGTGAGTAAAGTCCTTGTTTCATGCTTGACAAATGAGCTTTCCTTTTTTTTTTGCTGCATACCTGCCTAGCTGAAGGTTGCTAGCTGAGTTTCTAAACAGCAGATAATTTGGCTTCATCTGAGCTGGTGCAGTTACATCTGTCCAGTGGTTGCATTTATCCAGATTATTTAATCTCATAAAACATACTGGACATTGCTTATTTTAATTAAATGCTTTTATAAATACTTTTTGTATTTCCAAGACAGTGGCTGTCTGGCTGTTTTTAGCCACTTTTCTTCCTTTCTGCGTCACCAGACTTCTCTGCTTCTGTCTTGGAGACTTTCCCAAGGGTCTGTAATGTTCCAAAGAGAGCAAGGAAAAGAAAACACAAGAGCCCTAGTCAAGCGTAGTGATGCTACTGAAGTGCCTTCTGTGAGGGAGTACTGCAATACTTTGCTCTTTAGTCCTGGTTTTATTCCATGAGGTAGTTTATTTCATGCACAGAGAAACTGAGGCAAGGAAATGGGTCCCACAGGTTACTGAGTACTTCACAGAAACAGGATGACAGTTCCATTTTCCACTGATCCCTGTCAAACTATTCAGCAGCGTTGCAGGAGGAGCTCAACACCTGAAGGAACAAGCCACGAGTGGCTTCTCCGAGGTCAGGGGAGCCAGCCTGGAAGCTCATGTTAGCGCTCCGGGGTTCCCGTTCCCAGCTGTTAGCGTGGCTGCCGAGCTGTTCACATAGATTACCTGTGGTTTGCCTCCTTTCATTCTTTCCCACTGTTTGTCAGTCCCAGTTTTTGACATCTCATTTAAAATTAGACCCTAAATTTGAAACCCGATCTACACGAGCGCCGTTCGGCAGCTCCAGGAGCTCAAGTGAAAGTCCGCCTGCAAGGAAAAATCTTGTGGGATGGCAGCCAACGACTGCAACCGTTTGGGGCCAGGGCGCTTGCAGATTTGTCCAGCATCCAGCTTTCTAGGATTGCATCCTCGGCGGA
>NW_009609162.1:0-22355 GCF_000690535.1 Cariama cristata
CCCTCCCCCAAACCTCACATATGACTGTTTTTACTGATTTTATGACTGCTGCAAAGAGACAGTAGGCTTTGAAGTTTGCACTGCAGAGCCCTGGTCTTACAAATCAGTAGGAGACAGCATCTTCCATAATTGATGCATCTTTATGGACAGCAATTTGGCAACAGCAGCTTTTCAGCTTAGGCTAGGGTTCCATGACAATTTTGGATTTATTTATGTTGATGCTAACACTGTTTTCTTTCCATCTCCTCCTTTGTGGCAGCACTGGGAATATGGTGAGCTTGTCCGAAAAAGGCAATCCTGCAGAAAGTGTTACTTTAAGGGGAACCAGTGGCTGGGGTACATGCAAGTTAAAGAAAAGAAAAAGTTTTGGATAAAGCAGACCCCAGGCATTTAGGCCTTGGTAGTAATTAAAAACGAATGGCATCATATTCGTCGTTAGACAGCTTGCAGAATGCTTGAGCTCTCTGTTTCCAGGTAGGAATGCTGCTTAGCAAGTACAGTGCTGCAGTACTTACTCTTCTGAGTGGTGACTGTGTTTAGCCTGAGTAAAACCTTCTAATAAATCTGATCCCTGGGCATCAAAGGCAGGGTAGTTGTACCCAAGGTATTAGGTGGGGGCAAGCATCTTGCTTCCTGCAAAAGTGCAGGTGGAAAAGAATATCCTACGCTAAATTTGGTTTGGATTTTGTGGGGTTTTTTTATCAGTAACAATGTAGGATATGGTCCTTTGGTATGACCGTTTATTACAATAGATTGTAGTACCGGTTTCTCATAACATACTGTCCACCAGCAGTGTGGATCTAGATTCAGTAGCTGGCCCTCTGTTGTGTTGTTTTGGGTGGGGTTTTTTTGTTTTGGTTTGAGTTTGTGTTTTGTGTGTGTGTGCGACTCCTGTAGCCGATAGCATTCTGCCTGTTGTTATTTAGCACTTTCAAAGCTACCTTTTCTTCTAGTTTCAGTATTCATAACTTGAAGAGTGGTAGCTAAATTTGCAACTGCTGTAGGTTGCAATAAACAGCTTGTAAGATCTAGCATCTTTAGCAATCAATGGCAGAAGACCCTGTGGGGTATTACCCTCAGTTGTGAAAGCGGAGAAATGATGGATCTTGCTTACTGTATCTATATCTTTCCCATGTGAAAATCAGTGCTGTCTTTAATTGTGTTTTCAGATGGGTGGTCTTTGTGTGTGGCGTTTGTTGTGTGTGCCTGTGTGGGTTTTTTTGTTTGGCTGTTGATTTCCCATATGTGGAGATAGTTGCATAAAATTGTGGCTTCACGTGCAAAATTCTTTGTTCTGCTTGTTCCCAGTCTTTATCTTTAATCTGGTGTCATGCAATACTGCTTCAGATAATAAGCTTTGGATAAAATAGAATTTTGCACATAGATTTACACTGAAGATTTCATTTCTGGACATTTTGTAAGCTACATTATACTGTAACTCCAAAACCACTCATGAGAAACCTTGGTCTTGTCATGGATTTAGCATGGGGTTTTTTGTTTTATTTTTTTAAAAAAAATTAATGTCATATACTAGGCTATTGAATGGCATGGTAATATCTTTGTAGTCCTGCCAGTACTCAGTCTTTCCTAACAGATGTAGTACCAGATAGTGTTTTTGTGCTGTGTAAATGAAGCTATTGTAGTACTGTGCTAGTAGAACTGACTTCCTTTCTCTGCAGCTTATCTGCACTGCCGTTATCTCTAGGTATGCCACGTTTTCCAGGAAAATGCTGTCTATTTAATTCAACACTGATCAGTTCCTTTGTGGTAGATCTACAAAAGAAGAAAGAGTGGATTCTAGTCTTTAATATCTGTGTGTTTCTTTCTTTTTAATTTCAAGCTAATATTTTTTTCTATTCACAGTGGTGCTCACATTAATAAAGGGAGTAGAGGTTATGTGAAAAAGATTTTTATTGTGGATAGACTAAACCGGAAAACATCAGTCTTGCATCTGTGCTTTGTAAAACTGGCAGTGATTTGTTATAGGCAGGGGGATTTTTTTTTTTTTTTTTTAGTGATGCTGACATGGTTTGTTTTTTTTAAACTAGCTTCTTAAAGAAACAAGGTTTCTGCAATCATTGACTGCCTGTCCTGCCTCCCAAGATTCTCTCCTGTCCTGAAATAACTTTGAGCCCATAACCAGTTAGAAGCAAATATTGCAGAGGTAATGGTCTCAAAAGTGGTGAATTCCTAAATATATTGAGAAAATAGGCAGCCAGCTAAGGAAGACAGGCATCATTATCACCCCTGCAGAAATAAAGGCTGCAGCATGAGTGCCTTTGATAGAGAATAGAGACACTGTGAATAACCCTGTGGGAGGAGAGCCTTCAGTGGAGCTCAGACCTTCTTAGACACCAGCGAATCTGCCTCGCAGCAAAACACCAGGCTGCATTAGCCCTTCTCTTCATAGGAGTATTTACTTGTGTAAAATGCATTAAACATGCATTTTTAAAACAGCTAGATGCAGTGTTTGGAAGCTATTTACTGGGATGTCGATGATGATCTGTATTTGACTTTGGGAAATAGCCATTTTCACTGATGAAAGAACCACTTCTGCATAGTTCATTCCTCTTTCCTGATCAACCTTGTGCTTGTGAGCACCATCAGCTTCATTTCAGTCTAAAGTAAAACTGCTTGTCCTGACGCTGCCGTTGAAGGTATTATAAACACTTTCTCAAAGAGAAAATAATGGAGTTTTCACCACTGATCTGGTTTTACGTCAGACTGGTTGCTGTGATGGCTCATTTTCCTTGTATCAGTTCTAAATCAAAAGCTAGTTACCATTTTAATGCTTATATAAAATATATTTGCTAAATTACGTGTTTCATAGGACAGGCAAAATATCAGAAGATTTTTGCTTTGGGTTTTGCACATTAGCCAATCAGAAACATTTTGCTTCATTATGGCTTAACCAAGCATGGGAATACTTGTAAATCATCTTTGCCAACTGTCTAAGCAGAGATAGTCTACATCTGACAGCGCCCAACGGACATCTGCATTTCCACAGACCAGAGCTATTTTCCCCAGGGTCTGTGTTATTTTGGACTGAAGTCATGATGAATGTAGTGGCATTTGTCAGCCAAGCCCTAGGTAAGAAGTGATAACTAACAGCTCTGAATTTCAGAGGTAGACCATAGCCAAAGCGAGGGCTTTTGAGGTGTAGCTTAAAAAAAAGGAGCCGGAGGGGGAAACCAAAGCGCGTGTGGTAACCGTTGAATTAAGGTTTTGCTTTCTGAAGGTCGCTTCAGTTGCTTTTTGTTCTCTTTCAACACTTTGTGGATTTTTGCATTGCTGCTACAGAAATATTATCAAATTGAAAATGCCAAGTTGTTGTTCTCTCTCCTTGTGCTGTAATGTTGAGATAGTGCTCATCCTAGCCATAGTCGTAATGCAGATGTGAAGGGACTCTTGGTGAGACATTTACATGAAAGCTCTGGATGTCTAGAGTTGTGTATAAAAATCTGTATTTGCTAATCTCTTAGGAATTGTAGAAGGCGTTTTTTAAAATGAATTTGTGAGAAACAGGGAAAAATGGAATTTGTTGAACTAGTCCTTCTCCAGTATTGCAGCGATTAGAAAGGTACTTCTTAAGCATATAGGAATCAACGTTCATTTTAATTGCTTTATAAATGTTAGGTTATGGGTGTATTTTTGCATGTTTATGCATGTTTGCATGTATATAAATGGGTTTGAATTGTTCTGTCCTTGAATGTTGCACTTTGCAGGATTTGGGGATTTTTCAACCCCACTGATCACACTGGAGTAATGTTTGGTATTTTTCTTGGGGGGAAAAGGAAGAACTACTACAAGCGTGCCATAGCATAGTTTTTTAGCTATTTCCCTTCTCAGAAGTGGCCAAGTTAATAAACCATAGGATGATGAGCATCGGTTTGACTATCATTGCCATCTGAAATACATGTTTAAAAAGAATAATTATTTAAATTTTACTTTTGAGTTGTAATGTGACAAATGTTCTATGAATCTAACCAATTTAACCTCTAATAAAATGAACTGTTGTTGACTTCAAAATATTCTGTACTGCTATTATGTTTTTTTCTATCAATTCCTTTCTTAATTGATTGCTCTATTTCCCTCTGCCTCCCATGGCAGCCTTTTCCCTGTAAAAGGACCGATCTGTCTAAGGTAGAGAAATTTAGTTTTTATGTATTGATTGCTATGTCCGCATGTAGCTCGCTTGCAGAGGCTATGCTAATCATTTATTTGTCTTAATTAATGTTACCTTTTTAAATAGTTCTGCTCCCCGCCCCCCAAAATTAATTTACTTTTCTGTTTGTACTCATGTGAGACAGCATGATATCTAATTTGTAACCCTAATGAAGGGAACATTTTCTGTTATTGTAGAAAGTAGTTTTATAAATTTTCATTTGTACCATTGTTTTAATCTTCTAAACAGACACTGAATTGCATCATATCTTCTATTTTTTGTGGTATTCAGGAAGTAACCTTTTTACTGTGTTCTTTTGTTGTTTGTTAAATCAGGCTAGAATTTGAGAGACAGCAACGAGAGGAGCTTGAAAAATTAGAAAGTAAAAGGTAACATTTCTTCTCTGTGGTCTTTGTGTGTGTGTATATACATATGTTGTAGACTCATTTAAATCATTAATTTGGAATCATGGTGTTACTCAGCAAGCAGAGGATCCCGATACAAATAATTTTGTTTTGTCATATATGAGGATTTTGGTTATTTTCTTGAACTGTTTGTTCTCATTGATTAGTAACAGATAGACAAGCTGAATTGTAGCTAACTGTGATCTTTAGCAAAGAAAATACCAAACACAAAGATAGGAGGAGGATAGATTATACAAATGTAATATATTATTCTCGCGCTTAATTTTCGTGGTGTGATTTTAAAAGATGGCAAATTACCTTCTTTATTCAGATCTTTTTTATGATTTCGTTGCCTTTGGATTGAATTTTGATTGGAAAAACTCATGTTATAAACTGTGCTTCTCTTAAAACTGTAGTGCTGGTGTGGGCATACCAATCATACTTATCAGAACATTATTTCAAAATCAGTTTGAAATACAAAAGAAAGTATTGTTGTCAGCTGGCAAGCTGAGCTGACTGTTCTGGCTCATCATACCTGCTAAAATTTTAGAAGCGATAGCTCTCACCTTGTTGCAGATCACAGCATTGATTAGATTCATAAGGTGACAGATACTTTCTGCCATCTCAGCTTTAGACTGCTTACTCCATTTTGAAAGAGCTATTTGTATAGCTGGACTAAGTTAAGTAAACTCAGAGAAACCCTGAAACTCTGAAGCATTAGGAGATGTCATTCAGAAAACAATGCAACAGAATCACAGATATTTATCCTCTTTGTTATGTTGATAGGATTTGAATTCATATTGCACTGAACTTGCTTTCCTTGTGCTTTAATTTATCTGACTTTGACTTTTTGCAAAATAACCAACTGACTTGCAGGTTGTCTCTGCGTGTATTGTGGGCAACTGTATTATGAGGATAATGGTGACCTTCAAGTCTCAGTCTGTCCTCCTTTGGAATGCACTAGAACCTTTAAAAGAGAGATGGCACAGGAAGTAATAATTTCTCTCTCAAATGCATCTGTTCCTAGTCTTATAATCCTGTTTATCAATAATTCAGTTGAGTTCACCTAAAGAGAAGACATTGTTTTAATTCATCTGTTGGCTTAAAATTGGTGAGGCAAATTCCTAATCAAGTCCTTTTACACAAGCCTGTGTATATGAGAATATATGTATATATAAAAATACATACATTTACTCTTTGCTGTGTGCGTGGATGTGTTCTATCAATATTTTTATTGGATTTGACAGAAATAATACAGTCTAATTTTCTACTAATGTGAGTACTACATAACATGTCTTACTGTAACTTCGTATATCCACAACTTTTTATGTGAAATAGAGGATATGAATCTCTTTACCATTTGTCTCATGCTTCGAGTCACTTCCAAGCAATGTAAGATCTTAACCTGTGGCAAAACAAAAATATTAAAGAAAGAAACCATTACATATACTGCAAAATACTTGTCCAAACCTTTTTAACTTTTAATGGATATGTTGTCTTTTGGAAAAAAAAGAGACGTTTGAAATACTGCATGTAAATGTTTTACTGTAGGAAACAAATAGAAGAGATGGAAGAAAAACAGAGATCTGACAAAGCAGAACTTGTGAGAATGCAGCAAGAAGTAGAGTCCCAGCGCAAAGAGACGGAAATAGTACAGCTGCAAATTCGAAAACAGGAAGAGAGTCTGAAACGGAGAAGTGTTCACATTGAGAGCAGGTTAAAGGATTTGCTGGCTGAAAAGGAAAAATTTGAAGAAGAGAGATTACGGGAACAACAGGAGATAGAGCTTCAAAAGAAAAAGCAGCAGGAAGAAATTTTTGCCCGGGTCAAAGAGGAGTTGCAGCGACTACAAGAACTTAATCATAATGAAAAAGCAGAGAAAATGCAGATTTTCCGTGAACTAGAAAAACTTAAAAAGGAAAAAGATGAACAGTATATTAAGCTGGAATCAGAAAAAAAGAGACTTGAAGAACAGGAAAGGGAGCAGGTGATGCTGGTGGCTCATCTAGAAGAACAGCTTCGAGAGAAGCAGGTCATGATAGAGCTCCTGAAGAGAGGGGATGTACAAAGAGTTGAAGAAGAGAAAAGAGATCTTGAAGATATTAGAGAATCTCTTTTGAAAGTCAAGGAAGCCCGATCTGAAGGTGATGAAAAACGTGAAGAATTAGAAAAAGCGCAACATGATTTCATAGAGTTTAAAAGGAAACAACTGGAACAGTTGACTATTTTGGAAAAAGATTTAGTTCAACAAATGGATCACCTAGAAAAGGAAATAGCAGATGAAAAAAGAGCTCTGGAACATTTAAAATTTGCACACGAAGAACATTTAAATCTCAAGAGAGATGATGAAAACTTTGTGGATGCCGTACTCAAGGCTGAAGAAGTTGACAAGATAAAGCCAGTGGAGTGCAGGCTCCAATCTAAACTACGCCAGCTTGAGTACCTGAAGAGTAATCATTTGCCAGCTCTTCTGGAAGAAAAACAAAGAGCTTCTGAAGTCCTTGATAGAGGCTTGTTAGGATTAGATAATACTCTCTATCAAATAGAGAAAGAAATAGAAGAAAAAGAAGAGCAGCTTGCCCAGTATAGAGCTAGCACAAATCAGCTACAGCAGCTTCAAGAAACCTTTGAATTCACAGCCAATGTAGCTCGCCAGGAAGAAAAGGTTCGGAAAAAGGAAAAAGAAATCCTTGAATCAAGGGAAAAACAGCAGAGAGAGGCGCTGGAGCAAGCTGTTGCTAAGTTAGAAAGGAGGCACTCTGCTTTGCAACGTCGTTCGACGATAGACTTTGAAATTGAAGAGCAGAAACAGAAGCTTGCCACCTTGAACAACAGCTGCAGCGAACAGGCAGGTCTGCAGGCTAGTCTAGAAGCTGAGCAGAAAGCCCTCGAACAAGACCGAGAGCGGTAAGTGGTGTCATAGTTTCCATTTGTTAGAATCTATCCACAAAACGTGAATCATTTTATACTTTAGGTGTCGAGAGAGCGACTTATTCTGTGTCCCAGTATTTCAGTTTCTTGGTAAGTTTCAAGTAGTTTACCCAGAATTGAAACTCTTTATTGCTTTTTAAAGGATTCTTGCGCACTCATTAATTTCTGTTGTGTTCACATACTTATCCCATCCTCTGCAGTATAGTCTTTGCATTAGCCGTAACACTACTTAAATAAATTTTTATAGCTATTTAGAAAGCTCAACCAACCTTATGTTCTGCCCTTACAAAAACATGTACTAACAACTTCATTCTCTTAAAATACTAACATATACCATTTTGTTTCTTTATTAGTAACATGCTAGGTGTTTGTTCAAGATCTGGAGACTGATAGTTACAGTAGACTGCCAACTATCTATCTTGATGATGTACTGAACACTTCTAGTATTCAAAGTAAACAGATGTAATGTTTAATTTTTTGTTATTGGTTTCAGGGCTAAATAAAATGGACTATATATCCATGTAAAATTTGGTGATGTTTAAGCTTATTGGTAAATATCCAGGCTTTAATACAGCCCTATGTGATGACAAACCCTTTTAGGTACAGAAGCAGTGCCAGCAGTTATACACATGATATTTGGTAGTATAACATTCAGCCTAAGTATGGGAGGCTCAGAGAAAATTGATTCAGGTAAAGAAGGATCTTTCTATGTGGAAGAAGAGGAAGAAATCCTTTGTTTGTTTGTTTTTGGCCTAAGCAAAAATCCACTGGGATTAATGCATTTAACCTATGCAGTATGGAAAAAGGGCAGAATTGCCCATTTAAAATGTGTTGTCTGATTTACTAATACTAGAGCTTAAAACCTGTGGTTATTAGTGAAACAATGAAGTGTTTTTTCTTGAGGTAGCATGTGTCATTTGGGTTTTTTAATATTCCACTAATTATCTGACTCTTCTTTCATAAGCCCTTCAAACAGAGATGCTTGATTAGAAAAAACACCTAAAAAAAGAAACTTGCCTGTAGCCAAACTCAAGAGCTCTTCTGTATCCTTTTCCTTTTAAACCATTATCAGAAGAGAATAGTTCCTTTCTATACCCTGTGTAAAGGTCACTCTTTCAACATTTAGAACTACATTTTGTGGAATTTGGTTACCATTTTGTTGTGGATATTGTCATTATTTTTCATAATTGTATTGAACATAAAATCTCATTTTCTACACTAAGCATCTTGCTTGACTCAAGTCAGCTGTAAACAAGTGGAGGTTCCACAAAAATAGACAGCTTAGCCCTCAAGAGATTGCTGGCTTGTGTGATAAGTGAAAATATGTTGTCAGGTAGAAGACTGGAGTTTGGAAAAGATACCAAGGAAGTGAAAAGGTCTCTCTTTTTTCTTCTTTTTTCTTTCCCTCCTTGTTTTTTTTCTTGTTTACTTTAAAGTCCTCTTGCACAAACTAAATAAAAGTTTGAAGTCTTTCAGTGAATTGCCCAGGGGCCTGAATAGTTCAATTCAGAATGTTTTTATAAATGTTGAGGCAGAAGAAAATCTTAAGATACATGATAACATCTTAAATGTTTGAGGCTACTTATCACTCTTGTGTTTGCGTTTATACTTCACAATACACCATGTCTTGGGTGCTATAGTAAGCATATGAATTGTGTATGTTTCTTACTGTTTATCTAGATACCATTATGTGATGATATGGTCTGGTTCAGATCAGTGTTAATTCTCTGAAAATGTTTAAATGCAACATTTATTTGAAATGCTCTATGAGTGTAAGTCCATCATAATTGGATAAAATGTTTTTTCCAGTTTGAATAATATGTTAACTCAAATTCTTTCACCTATAGGGATGACGCCTAAAATGATAATTTGAAGTTAACTTATACTGGAATACACGTTTTGTCTTTACTGGCAGACGTTTGTGACAGTAAAATCAACATAAAGCAACTTTAGAGTCATTATTCAGGCAACGGGATGTATCGCTCACAAGTGGCAAAGTGCAGTTTAGCTTGCTTACCGGGGGATGCATCACACGGCTAGATAAGTTCATAGCTATAGGAAGTGATATCTTTTGATAGCAGGACATTTACAAATCAAGAGATAAGCTTTGTTCCTTTAACATAATTCTGATTTTTGTGGTTAAATTGATTTTCCATAGATGCAAACACTCACCTATATCCATCAGCCATCTCCTATCCACTTTCCCTCAGGATGCAAGATTGTTTTGCTGCTAATCAAAAGAAACGGATGGCTTCTGGCGGTGCTGCAAAAAGTACTCTAAAAATGAAGTAACAATTCAGCCTGCTTTACTGCAGCCTAAGCCTCAGCATTCGTCATCTTTAATTTTCTGTTTTAACCTCCAGGGTAGACTAAAGTAGTTGTAGCACTGTACTTCAACTTTGATATATGCAATTGTAGGATGAGTGGTAGAATCCTGACTTTGCATAGTTTCCCCTGCTTTTGCAGGAACTTCTCTTCTTTTATTCTTTAATTTTCAAGTAACCTCCAGAAAAACAATTACCTTTAGAGACAGAAGTTGTAATGGAAATGGGGAAGATTATTCCTGTGTTAGTAATCTAATCTCAGCTACATTACAAGTGAAAAGTGTGTTCTGAAGATTACATTGTTATAATACAGTTTAATTGACTAAGTGATAAATATTGCAAGAAGTGCTTCCTATTTTATACTGGATGCTTCAGGCATTTTCAGTCAAAAATATGATATCCAATTTTACATATTCTATCCTGTGCATAAATGTGGCTGGTATGAAATTTATTTGTTGAAGTGAGGAGGTTTCTGTTTCAAAAGATGATCTATTAGGTGTATATATAAAATAAATACTAGATGTTTGATTTTGTGAGTAAATTTCTGAAAATAAATATACAGACCAAAGGAATAACTGGAAAATAGAACTTATATGTATAGTACACAATTTAAAGGTTTTCTTATAGTTATATTTTGCCACATCGTTTTTTTTAGATTGTCTTTGGTTTTTTGGATTAGTGCTGTATTTTGAACTTTTAATTTTTTTCCCCCATTTATTCATTTACTTCATACTGGAAGCTAATAACTGAGGTCATTGATACAGTTCTGTAATGAGGAAAGTTTATTCAAGTGATCCTAATAGCTAGGTTAAGTCTTATGAATTAGTATTCAATGAGCTGAGTTAGATAACTTCCAATGCAAAGGGTATCAAAGTTGTTTTATTTGACTTAATACTGCAGTTGAAATGTGGTTTTGAGCTGTGTCCGTTCTCCTATCTAAATATGCTTAAAGAACAATTATGGGTTTTTTTATATCTTCATAAATATTAATACGTACAATCTTACATACATGTATCCCAGCGTAGGTACAGTACTTCCCATAAGAACTATAGGAATCAACTCTAAACCAAAGCAAATTACATTGTAAGATCTCTTTACAGCCTGGACCAGGAAATTCAGCAGCTGAAGCAAAAAATATACGAGAGTGATGGTGGTCAGAAAGGAAATCATGGAACATCAGAAGAGAGACTCTCCCATACCACTTCCCCTACCAGCCCAACAAAGGCACAGCCACCCACTGCTCCACTAGTTGATGACAGGTAGGTAACCTGCATTTCTGCAATGTTTTGGTAGGAATGCAAACAATAGCTTTAGAAAGGGAATATTTTCAAAGATTGTTCTGGCTGGGTTGGATTTTAATTAAATGCTGTAATTGTACTTAAGGACTAGTCTGGAAATAAAATTAATTTGCTGTCCTTTACTTTACATAACCACCAGCCTAATCTGTTGTTCCTGTGCAGTTTGTTTTACAATGGAGCTTTGGGAAACTGTAGGCTAAAATGTATTTAAATTGTTTTTGTGTTTGTAATTACTTGTCTATATGGTGTTGCTTTATGTACAGTTAAAGCAACAAAGTAAATGAAATTGTGTTATCATAGAATCATTATGGTTGGAAGAGACCTCAAAGATCATCAAGTCCAACCGTACACCCGATGGCACCATGCCCACTAAACCATGTTAAGCCTTTTTTAGTAGGGCAGCTGCCTGGTATCCCTTAAAATCTGTTTCATCTCGGTTCTTTTTAGGCTTATATGTGCAGTTGTTAGTATCGACTCCTGGAACACTCCTTCTGTTAAAGACCAAACCTTTGTTAGCCCAAGTTGCCAATAACGCAAAAGTGATAAAAGCAAACCATTAAGTAAATAAAGATGCAACCCTGGCTTTCTGTTTCTTCTTCATCGCTCTTACCCTCACTGCCACTTGTATGTAGAGCTGTACGCATATCAGTGGCTTAACCTGTGGTCCATTAAATTGTGTAGTTGTAATAACAAATTGTTAACCTTTGCATGTTAAATGAACGCTTGCTCGAAAGTCTGTGTTCCGCAAGGAGGAATAAAACTGGCCTAACATTAAGCGTACCAATTAAGAGTTGTGCAATACTTAGGGTTCATAAGCGTTTCAAAGAACCCTTTAGCCTGTCTTGAAACCTTTGCCTGTTAAATGAACGCTTGCTGGAAAGTCTGTTCCGCTAGGAGGAATAAAACTGGTCTAACATTAAGTATACCAATTAAGAGTTGTGCAATACTTAGGGTTCATAAGCGTTTCAAAGAACCCTTTAGCCTGTCTTGATTTTTATCTAACAATATACTACTTCCCCCCGCCTCATATCTTGAAGGATAAATGCCTTTATTGAACAAGAAGTGCAGAGAAGGCTCCAGAATATTCATCACAAAGCTGAGGATAACAATGTTAGCCTATCCTGGTCTACAGAAAGTTTAAAGGTGAGCAGAGATGGGTAGGAACTCCTGACGTTCGATGTACCCTGTGTAACTACTGATTTAGTTTTGTTGTTCAATAGTTTTCATGTTTTCCTATGTCGACTTAATTTACCAAAAAAACCCCCAGTAAATCAGGGATATCAGTTTTAGATTTTGCTCATTTGTTGGACCCCTCCGTCCCCGTCCCCCCCCATCCCTTTCCCAGTGGTGGTTTTATGTTGTATTCCATTTTTTTTGCAGGGGAGAGCATGGAAATGGCAATAGAAAGCTTGCAGATACAATAAAAATCTTCATTTTATGTCTGTAAAATATACTGATAAAATTCCATCCAGAAGAATGATAATTGTTTATACTGGCAAACAAATGCTTATTGAAAAACTGGTGATCTAATTAATCCAAAGACTGGGTTGATTGACTTCTAAGCCAGTGGTTTAGTAACTATCAATAAGAAAATAGTTATTTTTGGCTATTAAAAAGAATGTCTCTTCCTATGAATGCTTTTAAATGAACTTATACAAGAAAGGCCCTCTTTTTAATAATCACCTGTACCTTTTTTGTTCTTAGGATAATGAGAGGCTTAATAACGGCACTGTTCAACGCAAACTGAAGTATGAGGTAGGTCATAATTTGTCAGAAAGAAATGATTGTCTTAAATTATAGCATGCCCTGTAATTAAATTTCTTAATGTTTAGCTGCATAATTAGAATTTTGAATTCACGGCAAGATTAATGGCTAACAGAGACAGCAATGCATTTTGCCAGCTGGAATCAAATGATTTTTTTCAGATTGGGCATAGCCTTTTCCATATTTGAAAGGTGTGATGTTGTGGATATTTCTTCCTTGTCTTGTCATGATTCTTAATTTGGAACAGTATCCTTTTCCTGATTTTTAAAGGATAAAAGCATTTAATGAGGTGAGATTGTCGGAATTCTGAATATCACTTCACATTTTGACTCACAGTTAACCACTGTAAGGGTATCTATAATATTAGCGAGTAGCATTGGGCAAATTTACTTATGTCATGAAGGATTCATACATGTATTTTTAAGCCAAGACGTAGACTCCTCCCACCATACTTGGTTGCCGAGCTTTTGCTTGGAACATGGTTAATTACTTGTCTTGGTGAGTAAATCCTAAATACCTTTATGGATTTAAACCTTAATAGTAGGAGGGCTATAACACCTCTAATTTGGACTTTTTTGGACTTTTACACGATTATTTTTAAACTGTGTTGGACTTTTTATGCTGTCTTGGATAGTATAGGATTACTTTTTTGTGCATGTATGGAAAAATACTAAAGTGCTTATAAATTTCTGTGTTGCCCTTTGACTTTCCTGTGATTTTCAAGTAAAGCAAATATAAACCAAGTGAAATGGATACTGTACAAAGAAAAGGCAGTGGTGGATTGGGAAGATCAACCATTCCTGAATCAGACCTCAATCATGTCTGTTGCATTTTCTCTCTCTAATTTTGAGAGATTGTACAATGATTGTACCAATGTTGAATGATTGTACCAACCTAATCAAAATCAATCCTCAATTTAAGAAGTGTTCAAATCGGAAGGTTTTAAAAAGACGTTTCTATTTTCTTCTTTTGAAATTTTTAACAGAAAAGTCAACAGTGGCAGCCACATTATGGCTTTCCATTTATGTCTAAAGATGGCAGTTGTGCTTCTGAGTTGTGTGGAGAAAACGCAGGAGTAAGAGACCGTAAAACACAGAAGGCATATACAGAGATGTGGGATTTATTTTCCAGTTCTGGAAGAATCTCCACCCCTTTTACATCAGAGAAGGCATTTGAGAACGAAAGGAGTAATTCAGAACAGGAGAGCCTTGCCTGTCGTTGTGACACTGAAAGTAGTTTAGTTCACTCTAAAAATATTAATACTTTAAAGAGTAAGAATGCTCCTTACCAGAATGTTTTATCTACTTCTTTACAAAGTCATGACTTAAATAGTGCGGCTTATTCGCTCTGCATTGTTGAAAATTTCAATCATTTTGACGATAAAATAATTACTTCTCCGGATTGTGACAGCTCAAGAACTGAATCTGATTGTTCCCACTTGAAACAGCTGTCTTCTGTGGGATCCTTAATGGGTGCTAATGAGCAGGCTGACTTTAACAGCATATCGTGCCTTCTTTTTTCTCGGTCTAATGTGCATTCTGAAATAATAACTTGTAGAGAAAATAGCCCCTTTAAGACAGTGCACCCAACAGTCAAAGACCAGTCTAGTAATTCTCAGCATCCAACACAAAAAACCTCTGATTTGATTTCTTTTAAGTCAATAGCTTCTCATTTTGATATGAGACCAGAACACACTTATAGTTTGGGATGTCTTTTCAGTAAGCTTTTCTGCCTTTACAAAGATACCAGCAGTCAGCTGCTCAACAGTACGGTGGTTTCTAAACAGCTTAAGGAGTTGGGAAGTTTGTGTGACAGAAGCGAGAGATGTGCACAAGCAGTATCATTAATAAAAAATCTACCATTGATAAAAAACTTGCAAGTAAATGTATTCAGGTCCGATAGGAATCAAGACATGTCTCACTCTGCTGATGATGCCAAAGCTCATACTGAAAATACCATCCATTCTGAATCCCCTGTGCAAGAGGCTATCACAATGTGTGTAAGCACAGAAGTCTCTGATGCCTGTGCAAGAAGGCCCTCTGAAGGATTTACATGCAGTTGTAAAAATGAAGAGCTGGAAAACAGTCTTGTGTTAAGACAGAAACTTGTCCATTTTCCTGATGTCTTTTTGAAGCTTCAGGTCTGTTCTCTGGAAAAAATGCTGGAATTTTTGACCTGTGCCTTACCTCAAATTTGTATTAGGATGGAGGACTTAAAAGGTATATATTGGCTCGCTGTTGGCGATTGCAAAAAACCTGATCCAGAACCTGCTTGCGTGCTTTTGTTCAGCACCATTCTGTATGTTGTTGTTTTGTCAGTCGAACAAGGTGTCTGCCATAGTTCCTTGGCAATGTTTCATGAGATTCCCATTGTCACTATAAAGGAGATTCAAGTTGGCTTTGCTGGACAGAATATTAGTCTTCTGTATTCTGCTGAAGATGGTTTGCTCACAGTATTTACCTATAACAAACATTTCACTCAAAGAATTTGCCATGACATAATGAGTGTTTTGGTTTCTACAACAGATGATGCTGTTTATTTAAATCACCAGCTCTTGAAAGACGATTTGATGCAGATTTCGCTTGACTGGACATCAGAAGTAAATGACTTAGTTTTTTCAAATGGAGTACAATTGTCCTGTAAATTTAGAACTGAATTAGCTGACCTGGTTTATTTACTCCATGAAAATATGGGAAGTATTAAACCTTCATTAGGTGACATTCATGTACTGCTGTATGCCTCAGTGAAAGTAGACTGTGCTAAGCAGACTGTCTATAGAGCTCTTGTTCTTACAACTACTCATATAGGTCTCTTAAGGGAAAATAAGGTCTTTTATCCCCCATCTAAATTTCTGGATACTTCGTGCCAGCAATCACAATTTGACAACCTTCAGTTGTATAGTTTGAATGATATCCGATGTGTAGTTTTGCCAGACAAAGAGAATTTTACAAAAATTGAGGTTGTGTTTTCTAGAAGGAGCAAGGTTGGATCTGATTCAGGAATTGGTTTTTCTAAATACTGTGTAAAAGAAATAAATACTCAACTGACAGTCATCCCACCAATTCTTCAAAGCAGTTTGCATATCCCTTCGGAAACCTGGAAATTAACATTCAGTTCAAGTGAAGAAGCCATTTGGCTAATTATGCATCTGACTAGGTGTTGAAATCCAAATACGTTTAGATACATTCAAAATAAGAGGCTAATGAATATTGATAAAATCCCCCCCCCCCCCCTTTTTTTTTAATCAATAGGCAGAAGAGTCCTTTGAGCCTGTAAGGGAATACCGTAAGGCGTGTACACACATCTTGGCGAAAATAATTATTACTTGAGTGCTTGCTTTTTGTGGGTCTCTAATATACTGTGTATATATTTCCTTGGGAAAGTGAGGAAATTAAATGTTTCTATCTTATGCAGTAGGTGGATCAAAACTATAATTACAGCTGTGTCTTCTGATTTCCATTTTGGCTATGTTTTCTGGCTCCATCCATCTACTATCTGTCTTCATTAATGTCTTCTCCATTCCTCCTTGATTGCCTTTTCCTTAATCTTTCTGAATATCTTTGTTTTTTCATGCTTCTCGTTTATTTCATGCCCTCAATCTCAATATTTCAAAACATCTGCAATACTTTTTTAATCTTACATTCACTGTATGCTGTTTAATACTAAGGATGTTTATCGCTTTTCTACTTACAGTTTTGGGAAGAATAGCATTGACAAGTCTCTCCTGCTTCAGAGTTTTTGCATTTAAGGATTATTGCACTCTTGCACAAAAGTTTGTCACAAGTGCAAAAGGAGTTGTGTTTGGCTTATTCTAAGTGTGTTAGCCGAGTTGCCAGGAATTGATGGATTTGCCATGTCTCTCTGCTTCTGCGTTTGCCCCCTTGGCCTAGGGCTAAGAGAGCGTAGGCTACGTGAAAGCAGTGAAACAGAACAAGGAAAATGCAGAGAACATCCAATACTCCTTTTAGTTTCTCCCTCCCCTCCTTTTCTTGCAGGGAAGGAGTGCATGGCTTTAAGTCATTCCTATGTGTTTTGTCCAAATAGTTCACTTGTACTCCTCCACGGTAGAATAAGTCTTTATATTCCCTTGATGCAAGTGTTTAAGGAAAGTACGATGTTAAAATGAACCTGGTTAAAGGATGTAAACATTTTGGTTGTGCCTTAAGTAGCATTTTGACCTTTGGTCATGCTACTATGCCTGTGGTAAGACAAACGTTTTGTGGTTTATCATCTGTGTACATGTTTCTCATGATATTAAATGGAAAGTTAGCAACTGGGGATACTGCCTGATGGATGGAGTAAGTTTAACTCTACAGTTCTCTCCATGTAATGTGCCTGACCTGACTTTCCTCTTTTTCTGCTTGCTTACTAATAGGGTTGTTGATGCTGTGAGAATTGCATCTTTTACAGTCTCTTTAGTATTACATTCCAAGAAACCATGGAACTGTTGAACATTAATATGAGATTTCTATTAGTCTAGGCTTGCCTTTAGCTTAGTACAAGGTTATTCTTTTCCTGTTACCCCTGTCAGATGTTCAAATAATAAATAAGCTCTTGCCTCCCATCTTTTGTTTCTTCCCTTGTAAAGGGAGCTGAATACCTTTTGAGTCCTGTTGCTTGAATGTGCCATCTGCCTTGTTTGAGGAAGATGGTCCTTGGCAGAAAAACCAGTGGTATCTAATCTGAAATTCTGAATTCTGTAAGCATATTGCCAGTAGCAGTGCAATCTTCTGCTAGACAGAGTTAGACTTCAGTCTCTCTAGTAGTATAAGAACATTTCCCATTTGTTCTTACCATATGTTAAGACATGATAACGTAACTCACATGGGATTTAAGAAGAAATAACTTGCATTGGATGAGGAAGATTTGTCTGGAAGGATGTACGCTAGTTTGGATAGAGAATTATGTGGTTTTTTATCATAATAAAACTTTCTACTGCCTTAAGGAAGTCCAAAGATGAGCAAATGTGTCACATTATTTTGAGATATGATTTTTGTTTTTAACAAAAAAAGTATACACAAATATCTCGCAGAACATGGAGTAGACAGAGTAGTTATGAGCTGGAGCGTAAGCTCGTGTCAGTCCAGTTCAAGAGTCGCTCCCTCATGGACATCACCAAGGCATTTCTTCTGAGCCTTGCCGAAACGTAGCATTGAGTGGCACTATCTGGGAGGACTGTCTCTTAATCAAGGCTGTTAAAGGAAAGCAATTTCTGCAACTAATTCCTTTTCAGATTATACCCTAAAGTTAAATATTTGTGCGTGTTGCCTTCCCGAAAACATGGGTTTCCTCTTTTGTGTTTGTTTTCAAATCTATCTCGATGAATATTCTGCACTTTTATGAAAAAAGGACTTTACAGCAATATCTTCTATTCTACTGTAAATTAAACATACCATAATGATTGATGTTTACGAATAGCAAAGCATTATTTAATGTATTAGGGTGTGTTTTTCACAACACTTTGTGCTTGAGATTATTTCCCTCTCTGACTATTAACTGTTTGTAATAGTTCTCTGAAAATGACTGCCAATAAATGATGTGTTGACAGAGGTGGCTTTAAGAGTGACTGAATGGTTTTATTGTTGTTTTAAAACAGATGATATTGTTGTCAAGGCAATGAACTCCTCTTTCCCCCAAGGAAAGAATTGCTTACATTTCTATGCTCCAGAAATTAGTTTTAATTGAAAAGCCAGTGACGTTGGGAGAAGTGAAAGAAGGGCAAAATGGAGAGAAGAAAATATTTGTTGTGCAAACAAAGGTCACTGACAATATTTTTTCCATTCAAACACAAACTTTTTTATATTTTCACAAAAAAAAAAGTAAGTTTGTGCAAAATCTCTTCTAGATAAAGTCAGTTAATTGGAACTAAAATTCACTTTATTTGTATTTTCTTTTTCACTACTCTTAATGCTGACGTTAAGGGAGATAACATTGGCATTTACAATTGACTGGTAATGAAATAACAGCCTCCCCTTCTGGGGAGCCAGGTGAGGATGCCAAAAAGCTCTCTGTAACAGGCAGCATTTAGAGTGGCGTCTATGAATGAGTTTCAGACTTTTCTCCAGCTCCTACACAGTATCACATGTGCTGGCTGTCACCAGGAGTTGCTGCAATGAAACCAAGTGTTGGTGGGAAGAAGTGTGAGCCATGCTCATGTAGGGGTCGAAAATGAATGTTGAGAATACAGTTACAGATGAAGTGATGGATAGCTTCACTAAATACAAATACGCAACACTGTCATAACTTTAAAGTGATGGTTTTTTCAATCTTTTCTGTTATTGCTAACTTATATTTGTCATGGTGCTGTTATTTTTTTAAGTACAAGTTCATTAAGGTTTTCAGACCAAATACGTTCAATGGAGAAAGTGGAGGACTTCCTAAAAGGCAGCTTCTGCACCGTGAATACTTATACTACTTTTGGACACAGGCACTGCAAAGCATTAATCTTTTCAGTTGCAGAAATATTTTGTTTTTGACGTAACTTCAGAGTTACTGACTCTATCTGACTGTTGATTAGAGGCATGTGCCCTCATTACAAATAACTGTTTAGATCGTTTTGTCGAGGCCATGCAAATTTATCATAGTTGAGTTTTCTGTTAATTAGGTATGATTTAAAGAAAATAGTAGGAAACTGTTCTGACAGTGGATTGCTATGTTAGCTATACCTTATTTAATTATAAAATTAGTTTGGATTTTTAAATTCTAAGAGCTGTCTGAATTGCCTAGATCCCCTGCAGCTTTGCATGATATTGTAAACAGGTCTGTTATAAAAGATAAAGACATACAAGAAGTATGGCTGACTGTGAAGGCTTGATTAATATATTTATTTTTTTTAAAGAGAATTAATACAAAGTCTTCTGCTTTCCCTTGTCTTTGATATCTAAGCTGAAAATGCCTTTTCAAAGAAAAAGCAGTGTTTTTGAACACACTTCACCTTGATTTTTTTCATGCATAACAAAACGCTAGGGCTTGCTTATAAAAGGAGATCCACTTTGTTTTCAAATAATTCCTTCATTTTAGAAATAATTTCTGCCGCCTCCATGCTCTCTTCCCCTGTTCTTCTGGCCAAGAACATTTATTCATTTTTAGTGAAGTTCTTTTCTTTTTTTCCTTATGTAGTGATTTTGATTTTCCTTTGTTCTCCCTATTTGGTATGCACATGAAAGCGGATGGTCTGTCGTTCACTGGGAGCAAATCCAGATGACCTAAAGGACCCAATTAAAATTAGTATTCCACGCTATGTCCTGTGTGGGCAGGGAAAGGATGAACATTATGAGTTTGAAATAAAGGTAAGTGCTTTTCAGTTGTTTCCTCTTAATGTTTGGGATCTCTGTATACATGTTGCTTGCAGTTGTACAACAGTAGCATCGTAATAACAATAATAACAGAAAAATGCCTTTTGTTTATAACCAAATAGTTCCCAGTTTGCTCTCTTTGACTGTCAGTGATCACTGTCACAGCATCACAGTTAGTGAAGATGGAAACAGCAGCTGAAAACACACCTGAGATTCTGCAGGTTTTAGAAATCACCTTACTAACCGTGAAATGTAGTTTTTGTTCCACTAAGTGTGATTTTTGGTTCTCTTTCTGTTGTCTAAGTGGCCTCAGTACTGTTAAATAAGAGAGATGGTGAGAAGGCATGCAGAATGCAGGATGCTATAAGGACAGGTATTTTCCAAGTGGATCAGTTGTACACAGGAGGTTGGTGGTTGAATTCTTGGAGTGAGCAGTTCCAGATCCAGTGTCAAATAGTTCAGTTGAAAGTGTTGCAGAGATGAGGATTAAATGCATGTTGGGTATAGGAAAGCCCTTTATTGAGATGGGAATGTCAGGTATAGAAAATGATTAGACTTGAAATATTTACCTGTAATAATGAAAGCATAATTAGCATTTTGCACATGTCCACAACAAAGGGCTGATTCCTTTCAGGCTCTCTTTGTTATTCTGATTCTTCCCACCCTGTGTTTCCAAGGTCTCGCTGCTCCAAACTGTTCTCTGCTTCCCGCCCGTTCTAGTGGCTTCCTCAGTTCATCTTCTGTGCAGAAATGCTGGAAAAAAATGTATATTCATTATGTTTCCTCTGGTACTATGCCAGTGTTTTTTCAAAGCAAGATGTGAAATCTAATTGGAAATGTGCTCTTGGTGCATGTGGACATGTAGCATAACTGATGTACATGGCATCAGAGACAGAATTGGCAGCCACCTTCGCTGAATGTACTGCCAGATGCTTCGTTAGCTGATGTAATTTGGAGGAGTGACCTGCCCTCACAGTGTGAAGGACCGTTTTTGAACTGTGCTCACATTCTCTTTTACAAAGGCTTTTATTAAGGTAGGCAATCTTAGCTCTGTTTGTGCTAATTAAATTTTCATCTTGAAACATACTGCACAATTAGTGGATGGAATACTTCCTATTGCCTTTTGAACTTTGAATTTCCTGGGGCCAGCTGAAGCCCAGAGCCAGAGAGATGCTGAGAGAAGAGGAGGTGCGTATGTAACTTCCCCAAAGACCCACCAACTATTTTCAGCACAAGGGATTTACTGAACTGGGTAATGGTTAGTGAAGGTAGATAAAGTAAAAAGATAGTTTCTCTTTTCAGTAAATTGGTGGATTTCTTTTCCAAGTATTCTCCCTTCATCCCTAAAACCCACGTAAGCATCTGCAAGATCTTAAGATGAAGGGGCAGTTAAAAGAGTGTGTGCAGGAAGACTTGGACTTACCTGGAAGGAAATGTAGTCAAAGAAAAATGTTGGAAGGGAGTGGGATTCGTAACCAGGAAGGAACAGGAGGATATATCAACGGGAGATACAAAGGCATATAAAACTGGGCTCCAGCAGTTCTGTTGCTTGTATTTTGTTTCTGTGAGAAGCAAGGCTTGCGACCTAACCTCAGCAGTGGCACAGACTGAGCAGATGCTCTAGCTAAGAGGGGTGCGTATAGAATGGCTATTCTCTTCTCTCATACCTGCCAGCACAATCTTTTTCTTTCTCTCCTGTGCTGTTTCTAAGCTGCCTCTGAAAGAAACCGCTGCTTAAACTGTTTTGGTGAACTTCAAAGCAAAGAAATGGATGACATAAGGAGTAGGGAGTGGGCTATCACTTTAATAATTGTATTCCTTTGCTGTCAGCTTCCTTAGAGCACTAAGTATTTTTACTGAAGCTCTTATGGATCTTAGTTTGGCAGTCTTTGGGATGTTTCTGATAGTCATTCCCTTATGCAAATCAATCAACTGTTTATGCTCTTTCCTTTCCCTCCAGGTCTCTGTATGTCACAGTGGGCTGCTTTTGCTGTGGTCAGGATTTGGCTTCAAGCTACAATCCACAGACCTTCCACAAACTTTTCTGTTTTAAACCTCCCCCCTGCAGAGCTCCCAGCTCTACTTTGATCTGTATTAATCTTCAGCTGCTGCTACGGTTAGTCTATGGGAAGTCTCAATATGTGGAATACTGATATTATTTTTTATTCCCCCCT
>NW_009609163.1:0-18391 GCF_000690535.1 Cariama cristata
ATGATGCTCTATGGTATGGAATATCCTTTGGGCTCGTTGGGGTCAGCTGTCCTGGCCGTGCTCCCTCCCAGCTGCTTGTGCACCCCCTTGCTGGCAGGGCAGGGGGCACTGAAAAGTCCTTGACTTAGGGTAGGCACTGCTCAGCAACAACTGAAACATCAGTGTGTTATCGACATTATTCTCATCCTAAATCCAAAACACAGCACTGTACCAGATAGTAGGAAGAAAATTAACTCTATCCCAGCTGAAACTAGGACAAAATCCATCTCCAGGCAGTGACAGTCTGCCACAGAGGAGGCTTTTTAAAGCTCTGTTCACACTGTATGCATTACAGGCACAGTAGAATACATAACATAGTGCATTGTGACCCCCATACTCTCCGTAAGAACATGTATGCATGGGTGGTGCGGAACTGCCACTAAATGGTGAAACCAGCTGGACTATCCTTGTAGTCCTCAGGCTCCTTTCTTCCTAACTTGCTCTTAATTTGAAGCTCTTCATGGCTCAGTCACTCTTTTCTAAGTATGGGAGTTGTCACAAAAACGGATCCTCCTCCGTACAAATTTTTAAAGCTCTGCAGAATCTCTGCAGTGTGTTTATGCTGGTGTGTGGACGCATCCTCCCGTGCTGGCATGTTATATGCCAGTCAATGAACATGTATTATAACAAAAAGTGAGCAAATGTATTTTACTGTGGTAATTATAGCAGCCCCTGAATTGTCAAAGTTGTTTCTTCTAAAATCTGTCTTTGCATGCTCTATTTCTGTTTGAAAGAGAGTATGAGTAAGGCACATACTATGAAATTCTAATTGTAAGAGTTTATTATTGAACTCTTTGTAACTGAAATATTAAAAACATTTCTTTGGTAGACTATTTCAGGGAATTTTACTTAAGTAAAGCTTAGCGGTTTGGCTTTTTTTTTTTTTTTCCTGAGCGCTTTTCAGGCTTTTCTAGTGTATTCTTTTCTTTGATCTTCTTTTGTAATAACATGATAGTCTCATATTTCAATAGAGAAACTGGAACTAAAGTATACATGAAAAAGTCCGTAACAGCTCTCTTGCTGTTTATTTCAACAATCTTAATTAAAGAAAAACCTAATCCTACAACAGACTTGTGATTTGCCTTTTCTTTGAAGCACAATTAGTTTTCATTCATATCCCTTGATGTCAGTAAGGGAAAACTATTGGTGGGCGCATCAGTGCTGATGGGCTTCAATTAATACATTTTTTTTTTGAAACGTATCTCACAATAAAACCATGCACACAACGCACGTGCACACACACACACACACATATGAAAGTAAGCTCTGTACTCATGCTGCCTGCAAAGCCATGTCTAAGTCTCTCTTGGCTGCTAGCCAAGGTCTCTAAAAACCCATTAAGGCTATTAGAGAAATTATTTCTCTTCCTCTGTGAGCTGGGTAAATTTCACAGTTATCATTGCAGGAGGAAATGAATTGGGAATATATCTGTCTGGGGATGGTTGGCCCTTCAGTGGGAATTAAGCCAACTCAATGTAAAAGAGCAGCTGTGTGTGTCAGTGCAAGTACTTGCAGGAGAGAGTCAGTGGATGGCACTGTAATATAACGATTGTGCCAAAAAATATCTTGGGGGGGGGGAAATTGCAAGTGCGGTCTGGTATTTGTGAGTAAATTCATATCTTTTTGCAATTACAGGCTTTATTGGAAATCAGCTTTTGCTTTAAAATTATATGTAAACCAATATTTCCCATGTGGTGTGCTTTCTAGAAGTAGAAGAACTAAGCAATTCATCCCCAAAATGGTGCAGCACCATCATGTATGGCATTATATGATGACCTTGTCAGACCATAAGAACCATACAAAAACATACAGTACAAATTCAGAGGATTTACAAAGGTGGCTGGACTTGGCCTGTGTCCTTTCTTATGCTTCACAGTTTTTGCATTTGGAATTACCAGTTCAGGGGAAGCTCTTGATTGGTGTGGAAGTCAGAAGCAGCAGAATTTCCTTTTGATTTGTGAGTGTTGCTAAGTACAACAAGAATTGCTTTTCTTGTATTTAAAGTCTCACTTCTCAAATACGGTGAAACTTTGAGTTTCTGGAACCCACATGTCAAATATATGGTGGAACAAGTACAGTAACACAAGATAAACCTTTAACTTTGTACTTAGTGACACAAAAAGTTTTTATCTATCAAGTGAAAGAAGCAAGATGTGTTTCCCAACTTCTTGCCAGTATTTGCATTAGTGATTTGGGAAGGGAACCATGTTTCCTTCCCTACATCATATACTTATTCTGAGAGGGTTTGTTTATTCATCATTATTTTATTATTTCCTCCTTTAAATCCTGGCCTACTTTCTTCATCTGTTTGTCTTCCTGGTTGCTAGCAACTAGCAATGGTTTGTGCAGAACTTTTTTACTGGTCTGTTTTTAGGTGCTGCATGTAACAGAATTATGTAGACGCTCTCAAGTTATGACCTGTGTTCCCTCTGATCCTGTAAGATTTTTCAAACCTTGAATATGACAATTTCTTAAAGGGACTTGCATGTTTTCTGCACAGGACTCAAAGGAGTAGGACAATGGCAACTGAACAGAAGTGAAGCCCTCACAGTTTACATTTTAAAATGTACAAGGGTCTTTACAAAGAGTGTGTACTTTTTGTAAGCTATGTTATAAAACCTCCTGTTTCATCTAGGTCTGATAGCAAGATACTATCCCAGTATGAAACCTTTCTTTTTCTCCAAAAGGGTGGATATAATAGCTACAGGAAATGAAATGAAATATGTGAATCACTTAAAAAAAAATCCGTAGCCATAAGTACAGCTTCTTCAGTTACTAAGGTGATCCTTGGTGTGATATTTGCCCTGAGTATCTTGTCTTTTTTCTCACCTTCTATTCTGTCTGTTTTTTTTCCATTTGTGCTTGGATTTCACTGTTGAACTAATTCAAAAAAGTTTTCTATACAATTCATATATCCTTTAACATAGAATATTTTATTATTTACACTTATTTTCTCTCAGTGGTTCACTGATCTATCAAAGTGCAGGCTGCTTTTTCAACCTATAATTTTGAAAGGTGCAGTAAAACTGTGATAATTTCAAAAGAAGTAAGTCACTATGCCCAAATGGTATATATCCAAGAGTTTTGAAGGAGTTTTAAGTATGACTCAGCTGAATTTCTAACAAAACCAACAGCTTGCTTAAAAATGGGCTAACTAGCCAGATGATGAGAGGGTAGAAATGCTGACTGTATCTTTTGAAAAGGTTCTAGAGGAGCTCTGTTGGACTACTTGCTGATAAATCTTACCGGGTACTTAACTGGAGTAACACTGTATTAGAAAAAGGATTTGGAAGATAACCTATAGCTAATCATATAATTCTACAAAGCAAACTTCGACTGACTAATGTCATAAAATTCTTTGAACATGTCAGCAAATGAATAAAGGGGATGTTAAGTGTATCTTTCAAAAGGCTTCTGACAGGGTCATAGGTGAGAGACTACTCAGCATTGCTAGCTCTTGGGGTTTCCTCTTAAGCCCCATGTTAGCTGGTTTTCTTTCTTTTAAGTTCTTCATTATGGAAGTCAAGAAATGGAATGAGAAGTTTTTGTAAAAAAGAAAAAAATCTAAAAAACCTCAACCTAGAAGCTCAGGAATTAAAGCTCAAGATCATGAATCAGTCTATCTCAGAAATTGGACATCAGGAGGTACACAGTTGTTATTATGTCTTAATGTGTCATGATTTGTAAGCTATCACATGATTCTGTGGCTAGTCATGCATGGTTTTTTTGAAGGTTGTGGATTGATAATATCTCTCCTAAGAGAAACCAAGTAGCCGTGAGGCAATGTAATATCATGAGTCAAAAAGTAGCTGAGAGGAAGGAGACAAAGCAGGAACAAATGGTCCATTTTCATCATGGCAAAAGGTTAATAGCCACAAGTTTCTGTACTAGATCTGTTGTTGTGTAATGTATTTATTAGTTATCTGGGAAGAGGAAGGAGAAATGAGGCAGCAACACCACGTTATTGGTAGATAACCTTTTTGTAGGTTACTTGTTAATCAAGTCCAGAGAAGCCTTAAGGAATTTCACGTGGACTCGGTTACCTCCAGGTAACTGTGAGGTACATTCTTTTTGAAGAAATACAGAAAAAAATTAAAGTAATTGTGTATACAGTCATTGTATCAGCCAGCAGTGTGGTGTTATATAAAATTTATTGGGCATTAATGGAAAGTCCATTCTGGAAAAAAATATTGCAGAATTGAACAGGCCCAGATAAAAGAACAGAGAAAGGCTAGTGACATAAAAGTATCTGAAGTGATTGTTTACCTGAGGAGTCAGATGAGAGTGGGAGTGAAAAAGCATGTGATTAAAAAAAAAAAAAAAAAAAGAAACAAAGAAATGCAGCAGAGAACAAAGATCAGGAGACTATATTTTCCCCTGTCTCTCAAGACTAAAGAAGCACTTACCAAAAGGTGCCTACATAAACTGTGGAACTCATTGACTCTGGACGAAGATGAAATCAAGAATTTTGCAAGCTTCAAAGAGGGAAGGGGCATTTATATGGATAACAAGAATATCCAGAGTTATGATAGTAATGCTAAAAAAGAGTATTTGAAGGGATAAAAACCCTCATGCATCAGGATTTAAGGGAATCTATAACTAAAGGGATTAGGATGAGACCTTCAAGGGAGACAGATTATCCTGCATCTGTGGGGGTTTCTTGTATCTTTCACCAAAGCATTTGGTGCTGGCTACTGCTGGAGACAGTGTATTAGCCCTGGTGGGTGACATGTTTGAGCCAGAACAGCAAGTCCTGTGTTCATATATGAAACACACTTAGTGTGTATTATCTGTGTTTGTGTCTTATTTCCAATACAGTGGGCTTTCTCTTCCATTTATTTGCATCATGATTTTGCATGAGGTCAGACTCACATTTCTGATGGTACAATATACATTTGAAATAGTTGCAATGAAGAGCTTGTGTGAGTTAGCGGGCACGACACAGCTTCTGAGAAACCATTAACATGATATCCAGCCAGAAGGGAGTTCCTCAGTCTTTTTACCTATTTCTCCAGCTGTAAAATGGAAAACAATAATATTTACTTCCCAAGGAGAATTAATTGTCAGTTATTCTTTGAAAAGTATCATGAAGTGGTGTAGTCAGTACCATTATGTCTTGACCATTATGTCCTCACTTCTTTCCTAGGACTGTGTTTTGATTGTATTAATGTTTCGGATGCACCGAGCAAAATACTTTAAAAGAAAGGGAGGGAAATGTGTGCTGCTGCTTTCAATTTAGCAGCACAAATTGTAGGGGTGAATATTTCTAGTTATACACATGGTGACTGTGTCCAGCCTGGGCACTTTGGAACAGTTCAATTTTGGGTAGCTTCTGGTTGTGCAATTTCTTCTCAGTGTCTTAAAGGAAGACAAGTACAACTTCAAAACTCAGTATCGAAAGAATGCCCATGGAATATCTATCTCTATATTTGATTAATCGGGTTTTTCTGACTACAAAAATATCTGTCAGAGTTCTGTGGCTATGTCCATGTTTCTATTATAAAATGAATTTCATTTTTATTACTACTTCATTTGCCAGTGATCCTTTTCTTTTATATCTTCCTTTTTTTAAGAGTATTGTGACATAATTCCTGATTTTTTTTAATTACATTTAAGTTTAATGTCTTTGATTTAAATGTTAGGACGCCTGTATTTCAAGGGCTTCATTTGGCCCAAGTGTCAGTAGGACCTTAGCATGATTTTGGCTGCGGAATTGTAAGAAAATTTTGAAAATCCATGTAAGAAGTAAACAATGGTGCAATCATTTATTGCATCACATATTTATGCAATCATATAGCAAAGTAAGTTAGTATTGACCAGGTAAGTTTTCTATTTTGTGGATTTCGTGAGGCTTTGGAGTGTTTACATCCACTATGTGATGTGAATTACAGTTCTGCCGTTAAAGATAATAAAGATAAAAAATTTTCTATAAATACATTGGAAGCAAAAGGAGGGTTAAGGAGAGTCTCCATCATTTGCTGAATGCAGAGGGTAGTGTAGTGACAGGGGATGAGGAAAAAGCAGAAGTGCTCAATGCCTTCTTTACCTTGGTTTTTAATATCAAGACCAGTTGTTCTCAGGACACCCAACCCCCAGAGCTGGATGTTAAGGATGGGTAGAAGAGTGTGGCCCCCATAATCCAGAAGGAGATGGTTAGCGAGTTAGGTGGGAGTGTCTATCTGCTTGAGGGTAGGGAGGCTCTACAGAGGGACTTGGACAGTCTAGATTGATGGGCTGAGACCAACGGCATGAGGGTCAACAAGAATAAGTGCAATAAGTGCCGGGTCCTACACTTTGGCCACATAAACCCCATGCAGTGCTACACGCTGGGGGAGGAGTGGTTAGAAAGTGGTCAAGCAGAAAAAGCCCTGGGGGTGCTGGTTGACAGCTGGCTGAACAGGAGCCAACAGTGTGCCCAGGTGGACAAGAAGGCCAGTGATATCCTGGCTTGTAACAGGAATAGTGTGGCCATCAGGACCAGGGAAGTGATCGTTCCCCTGTACTTGGCACTGGTGAGGCCACACCTCGAGTGCTGTGTCCAGTTCTGGGCCCCACACTTCAAGAAAGACATTGAGGTGCTGGAGCGAGTCCAGAGAAGGGAAATGAAGTTGGTGAAGGGTCTGGAGGGTAAGTCTGATGGGGAACAGCTGAGGGAACTAGGGGTGTTTAGCCTGGAGGAGGCTGAGGGGAGACCTGATGGGTCTCTACAACTACCTGAAAGGAGGGTGTAGCGAGGTGGGGGTCGGCCTCTTCTCCTGGGCAACCAGTGACAGGACAAGAGGGCATAGTCTGAAACAGCGCAAAGGGAAGTTCAGATTAGACATTAGGAGGCATTTCTTCACAGAAAGGGTCATTAGGCATTGGGATGGGCTGCCCAGGGAGGTGGTGGAGTCCCCATCTCTGGAGGTGTTTAAGAAAAGACTGGATGTGGCACTTAGTGCTATGGTCTAGGTGACATGGTGGTGTTAGAGCAAAGGCTGGATTCGATGATCCCAGAGGTCTCTTCCAACCTCATTGATTGTGTGATTCTGTGAATTAATTCTAAAGGTATCACACCTAATGCATAAGATAATTGCACTGATTAGGCTTTCCGTGAATGACAGATAACATCTCACCCCTATGACATAAGATCTACAGATACTGTAGCATTCTCTGAATTCTGTAGCATGTGTACGCATCTGTACTTTCTGGATCTTCAGTGTGATTTTTTTGTCCTATCCACTTTAAACTGTGGATACTCAGATACTCAGTATTAACCGTAGTTGACTTAGTCAGATTTTATTTTTAATTTTCTCCTTCCCAAAGCCACAATGGTTTCTAGTTTAAACATAAATATGCTGCCTTCTTTTCATTTAAACCAAACAGATTAATGTGCATATCAATTTTTATCAATTTGCATAAGCATGTTTGCAGATTCTTTTTGTGAATTAATTTGTACATTTAACTGACTTGTCTATTAGTGAAGTTTGGTAAATCATTTTGTAAAAATTCTACAAAGAATGAAGGAAGTTCATCTTCTATGAAACTGTTTTACAGTAGCAAAATTAGTAAAACTGGAATTTGTTTCACTGTTAAGTACGGTTTGTCTCAGTGGTAAATTCAGGTATTGCAGTCTGCCTGGTAAAAATTGCGGTCTGTCAACTGTTTCACTGGGATGTATGACCTCTAAGCTTTATTAAAATCAACTCAGTCAGTAGTTGGTGGTAAGATTTTACGGTCATGCAGACTGATTTGCAGCCACTTTGGCTGTGGCTTAAACAGTAAGTATTATTTATACTATTGATACAAATAGTCTTTGGAGATAGTTGACTGCTTTTGAGAAAACCTGTTCAAACCTCTCTTCTCTTCCTAGGTCTTTCATGTGTTTGATGAAGCCTGATAACATGGCACTAGATTATGTTGTAAAATGGAAGAATAATTTCACCAGAACAGAAGTAACTTCAAAATTTTTACCTTTAACATGACATAAAATAGAGCAACTTTTATCTGATCCTTTTTTTTCCATTTGTGGAAAACACTGTAGACTACTGAAATGGCAACATCAAAATTATGCAGGCCTAACATGTTCTTTTCTTATCCTTATCTTTCTTCTTGCAATGAATTTGATAATATCTGTGATTTAGTCTTTTCTTTTTTTTTTTTTTTTTCCCTTTTACTCCTCTGCAATTTCAGAGCCTCTTGCAGTTTTAGGAAGTTGCAGAGTAACAATTGAAAAATGAGGAAAATTATCCATTTCTCATTTTTGATTTCATTTTAAAAAGAGAAAAAAAAAAAAGGGTAGAAGAATGCCAAACTTTTTTTTTTTAATCCTATCTGTGACATGATTTCAGTTTGAAAATTTGTTAGTAGCTAGTTTAATTTACCATTTGAAAAGCTGAGACATTTGTTGCTTTAGCAATATAAGAAAAAAAAAGAAAAGACTGATTATGTAGAGAAGTGTTGAAGGCATCTCAACAGTGGGCTGCTTTGGAGGACGGGTATTGTGCAGTAGGTACAGGTATCCCATATCCTCCTTGAACACTCAGTGCTATGTGCAGTCTCTTTTGTATCATCTGTGTGGCAGACAGTGTATTTCCCATGTAATTCTTGTAAAAATACACTCCCCTAGCAATGAAGTCATAAACATCTTGTAGTGTAATTCTGTGACTGCCAGTCAACAGTGTTATACTTGAAATGAAGTTATTTTTAACCCTTTCTCTGGAAGCAAATTGAAATAACTTTCTTGCAACAGCTTTTCTTAATTATGTTTATAGATCATGTAAGTAACACCTAAACTAATATCACTGAGAACCAAAGGGAAAAAAACATGGAACCACATCACCCGAACCAAAGGTTAGCTAAGGAATGACAAATCTTTTAAACTTAAAATATGTAGGAGGGTAGGGATGTAGAAAGCAATGTACGGTGTGTGGATGTTAGATGTTAAAATGTGTGTACGACAGTAAATAGCAATTAGCTACTATTTCATGCAGTGCATATCCTGGTTTATAAAGTTGGTGTTTAAAGAGCCCTACAATACAAACCCTGTCACCATTGTCCTTGCTGGGACCATGTTCTGACTTGTGAAGTAACCTTGTGATAACAGGGGCTAGCTTCTTTTAATAAAGATGTGTGTCTCTGTGTTCCCTCAGAGCCACCAGCTCACCTGTCAGTTGCAATAGCATCTGCTTCACTAAACACCAACTTTGAGTATACACCAGCAGCTTGGAAGACGCACAGCTACTTGAGAAAATACAGGTCAGAAATGCCCCCAGAGATGCCAATACAATAGTACTTCTCTTGGCAGACACTTGTTTTGAATATAACCTTCCAACAGCTCTGTGATGCTGGCCCTTGTGGGGTCCAGGAGCTCTGGGCATCCTGGAAGAACTGGAGGTCCTTTAACCTTACTTCATTGTACACACTGCTGTTATCATGCCTGGTTTTCCTGTGCTGACAGATGATGATTTTTGGCACATACAGTAATCCTAACTACTGTTGTACATTTCAGTCCTGTCCTCATTGCTCCTGAAGTAAGTGCCAGATTATCTATGTGTCACTTTGCTGTTTCTGCCTTAAGTTTCTCTCCACTGATTCTTCTGGACTTTGGGAAAAAAAATCCTGTATTATCCCTTTCTTCATCCTTGGGATCCTATGTTGTCCTGTTTGTGACTGACTAAAGTAAAACGTTTTCTATGTGTGTTCTTTTCAATCAGTGCTGCGTGTTTAGGTTGATAATGGTTTAACTGAAGTTTTCCTGTTTTGGAATAGCATTAATAACTCACAGCAGAAAGAACAAATGCACACTTCAGGCTTCCAGTGCTGTTAACAACTAAAATACCTTATTCAGAGCAAAATCAAGGTTGTTCTGTATGGGGTTAGTAGGCCAGCATTTGGCCTATCTCTACTTCTCATCTTTCTCAGCTGAGAGCTCTTGTTCGTAGTTCCTTGCTGTGAGGAGAACCATGTTTTCAGCTGGCTTCAACCTCCCAGTGAAAGTCAACAAATTTAAACAGCTCTCCAAAGTTAACATGAAGACTTAACATTCTTGGAAAGATCCAGTCTAAGGGAAGTTCTATTGTAAATCCTGAACTATTTTTATTTTGATGAGCACATTTAAATCACATCATGGGACATGGCATGGGTTACCCATTGCTGGTTTCAAATTAATTGGCTGCAGACCAGACCCTGTCAGTAGGACTGAACAGCTTGTACAGTGAGGCTCGCTAATTCTTCTGTAATGCTTATGGGGCAGTGCTTCCTTTTATTGCACCAGATATAAACAAATTTGGAGCTTGCTCAGTGCTTTCTGACATGTGTCCAATTGTGCTATGTGGACATGCTTTTCATCACCTTGGAAATGTGAACCTTCCTGAATCACGTCTCTTCTCCTTCTATTTAAATATCTTTTCTATTACTACCTATGGCCTGTTCTGTTATGTTCAGAATTTCCCTGATTCTCCTGTGAAGTGGAAAGGACCTGTGATTTTTCTTGAGGTGTGGTGCTCCAATTATAAAACCATAAACTAAATGAGAGCCTTAATTATAATGGAAAATAGATTAGAATATTGTCATCTGCCTTGCTGGAGAGCCAAAGGGAGATTAAAAAGCCAGTGGCCTAAATTTCTGTTATTTGTATTTCTGTGAGTCAAACCTCAATCATGTAAAACAGCCAGTAGGCCTGTATTAATGGGAGAGGCCAAGAGAACTGAATCTCAAAGGGCTGTTGCCCTTAGGACATGGTACATTATGATAATGTGATGAAGAATAATTACCAAATGTGAAACTTATATTGTCAAACATAAAAGCAAGCTATCCCTTGCTGAAAATGAGGATGTGAGAAAGCGAGTGAATGCCAGTCAGCCAGGGCTAGGTTTCTAAAGGCACCTCCACTAAAACTGGCTGTTGAGGCACTGAACTGGCCTTCAGTTGTCACAGGTTGAGGTCAATCAGTTGAGTGGAGTAAGCTTATATTGTCCAGATCTTAAAGATTACTGCAGAGATTATAGATTTATATTTATGGCAGAGATAATAGTAGCATTCCTGATGATGACCATTATTATAATAAAGCCCGCTGAATGGCAGTGATGACACAAGTGTAAGACTTCACCAAATGATATTAAAAGATGATGCAAAAGTGGAATGCGAGCATTTACATACATAGGTGCTATTGATATTGGTTATTTCTGACAGTACATCAGCGCTTCCTTTCTCTTCTTTCTAAGTGTGGTAGGATTTTTTTCAGTAGCTCTTTTCATGGCTGTTGTGTGTGATGTTGTCTGCATTAATATTGTGTTTGTGACATGCAGGGTGGGACACAGAGCATGAGCAGTCCTCTGGCAGCTTTTCTCTTCATGTTTGTGTGGTGCCAGGCAGCAGTATGATCTCTTTGCCCTCCTTTCCCCTGCCATTTGTTTTCAGAAAAACTGTACTATGTGTGCTAAAAGATTTATTCTTGGTTCTTCAGTCAAAATAGTAGCCTTCTCTGTGGTGTGATGTAACTGGATTAAAGCACAGGACAAACTTGTGACTTTGGTCAAAAGGCATATATTATGTGTAATTTTAAACATGTAGCCAGCTGGGCTGAGTTCAGTGACATTATTTTCATGCTTCAAATTATGCATGAATTGTGTGTTTTGCTGGATCAAGCCTTTATTACGGGTGTGTGTACAAATTCTGAAAGGAAGAATGGTAAAGCAACAGCTGTAGTATATGCTTTGGTCTGAAACCATCTCTCTCTCAATTTGCCCTTAGGCCAATGTTAATTGCTGAAGAGCCAAATGGTATGAGTGGGTTTTCAGAGTACGGTATTGCTGAAAAATAAATGCAGTAAGAAAACAAGATAAATACCCAGTGCTAAGAAATGATGATTCTCTAGATTTCCTCAGTCAAGCAATATTTATCAGGTGCATTGATTTAACTAGCGGCTATTGGCAGTTACAAATGGATGATGACAGGAAACAAAAAACCACCTTCATTTGCCATAAGGGGGCTTTTCGTTTTAATGTAATGCCTCTTGGAATTACCAGTGTCCCGACTACATTTCAAAGATTAATGAACATCATCCTGTCAGGTTTAATATATCATACTTCCCTAGTACATTTGGACAAGATACTGTTCTCGTAGATTCCCAGAGTTTTCAACAACACTTATGAGATTTTTTTTAAGACATAAGTTCTGAGAGGAACTAAATATTCAGGAGTTTAAAACAGAGCTTTCATTCCAATCTGGATACACAGTAAATTCTATAAAATTAATTTATGTTTGCAGAAAACAAAAACATCTTAAAATACTTCAGGATCAAGCATAAAGTTGTGTATAGCTGTGTCCTGTTATTCTGGAATACTCTATTGTATAAGTGGAAGGAAGCAAAAAATTACTCTCAGACATCAGGAATCATTTGACAACTTCATTAAGTCTCATGCGTCTTTTACAAAAGTGGGATTGAATCAGGAAAATGTGTTCTTAATTTTTTGTAATTTGAAGAATATAGCACTGTAGATTCAAAACCTGATATTAAAGCTAATATTAATAAACAAATTCAACTTGGAAAGTTAGTATTCCAAAGTCATCATGATGTAAACTTAAAATTATTTTGTTTCAATGAATTTACTTGCTTGTCCCATAAGCATAAAGCACACAACCACAATTTTCTGATATAAACCACACTATTTATGCTGTTATGATGAAATAGCATCAAGCATGCCTTCCTACAAAGAAGAATAATTTCCTTTTTCTTGAATAAATACCTTGAATGACAGTCTAAATACCATTAACCATTACTTATTTTTTGACACCTATGAATGCATATTCCAAAATGATAAAAATGAAATCAACCATATTTGTTTCTTTGGCTTATGGAAAAGCCTGATGCAACAAAATGTGCTTTTATTTTTTCAGTAATTTTTGAAAAAAAAAACCAAACCAACACCAAAACAGAGCAGCTTTTTATTAGATACACTACAATATCTAGGATCATTCTTTGGGTGTTTCAGAATCTTTACAAATTGCCATTTATTACTTCTGTTGTGTTAGGCTTGCTTTGCTCTTCAAGGTGGAAATACCGATTATTTTTTCCATTCCAGAGTTGTCCAGGAGATTCTCCACAGCCTCATGCTCTCTGAGAGGTACATCACCTCTGGCCTTCTTCCGTAGCCATACCTCATTCACCTTTAGTCTGCATATGTAGTGTTATTAACTGTGGTATTAGTGATGAGCCTCCTTCCTACACTGTGATGCTGTGGTGTTTCTCCATCTTGTGCTACTTAGCATGCCAGCCGCAGAAATCTCTGTGTACTATGATTGGGTAATATTGCCTCCAGGAGCTTTAAGTCCTGCTCTCAGTCCTTCTTTAGTTTTCCTATATGACTAGAGACAAATCTTGATCTGGTCTCTCTGAGGTGTAAAAAAGGAGTTAAACTTTAGATGTCTATCAACTCATAAACATAATCAAGTAGAGCAGGAAACTGAGTCTTCCACTTGTTCAACCATTTCCTACTCTCTTTTGCTAGAAAGTATTTGTTCTTTTTACCCAGAAAGCTGAGGTCATCTGTTCACGTTTCTCAACTAAATTGCTAAAAATCTCCTGTGTAGATAAGTGACTGTTTCTAACTTTTGTGCCTTGAGCTAGTGTACTGTAAATTCTTCTGGTGTCTTATGAAGCCCTTTACAGCTTTAGTCATTATTGTCACCACTCTCAGTGGTGCACTGAGATGTCGAAGACCTAATTTTATCAAACTGAAGTGACTTTGTTTTGTTCTCTAGTTTCTTATTAAAGAAACAAATCTTGAAAAATATTAAACTACAAGTGTGTTTTGTTTCCTGGACTGATTTTGAAGCTGTCATTCTCCTCTGCAGTGTTCTTTGAGATTTCTATTTTGGGCTGTAGTAAAACCTTCTGAAGTTTTATGTATGGCTTTTTAAAGCTGACAGATTTTTTTTGAATACAGGTAGAGCCAATAGACTGGACTGGAGAAGGTCCACTTTCAAATCCTTTTCTTGATATTGCCGTACTTTCATGGGTACCTCTTTGGGTTGTAAGTTTGTTAGAACCTTTGCACTCTGCCTATGCAATTAAAACAGTGTTTAGAACAAGGATTTTCACTGGAAGATGAACGGGAGGCATGGTGGGAGGACAAGAGGCAACAAGCCCAAGTTGAAGCATTGGAGAATCCAAGCAAATGTAAGGAAAATCTTTTTCACTATGAGGATAGTCAAGCACTGGAACAAGTTGCTTAGAGAGGCTGGGCAAACTCTTTCCTTGGTATTTTCAAAACCTGACTGGATAACGTCCTGAGTAACCTGTTCTGACCTCAGAGCTGACCCTACTTTGAGCAGAAAGTTGAGCTAGAGATGTCCTTAGGTCCCTTCTGACATAAACACTTACCCAGTTCATTTGTACATACAGTTCCTACAGAAGTGGGAACTGTTAACAATCCTGTAAGTTATCATACTATTCCATCATATAGTTATTAATTTAAACATTTAGCTGCTCACTTAGAATTTCTATAAAGTTTTGAAAATATACTAAGCAAAGTGCCTTTTCCTCTGAGCCCCCTTTTACACAGAAGGTGATATTAAAAGCCAAAACAGAACTAAATATAACAGGAAATACTTTGTTTGGGATCTTGGCCCATATAAGGCAAACTGAATGTTCCCGGATTTAGCTCAGAATAGTCAACAATATTTTTATGTAAGTTCAGACATTACAGTAAATAATCTGTGAGTGAGAGTTAAGTATGTCAATTACTTATATCTATACTGTGCACATTGCTGTGTGCCTAATATTAATAGTGATTGGAGTGGATACACATGTGTATATATGTTTCCTGCATGGCTCTAATTAATTTGGAATATGTGACTGTGTCACTCCAGTAAGGTGATGCATTTGGTCGCTATATACCTGTTCAGTGTGCAGCCTCATTTGCTCATGGAATTGACATTACAGCATTCTGCTTTCAAATGCATTATCCAGCCTGAACAGAACACGAGCAGCATAAAAAAACCTAAGAAAATGATTCTTCCCCGAAAGATAATGCCACATAATTGAGTCTCTGTATAGGTTGTTTGGAGACAGTAACAAAGAAATGTAAAACAGGATCCCTGAAACTGGTACAGCTTGTACAATCTTGTTAAGCCATGTTAAAAAAAATACATTAATGCCCCCATTAGAAGCTGCAGTTTATTTATTGCATCCTATTCTTTAGCCCTAGTAGGCATAGTCTTTTTTTAATCTTCCATCCGTCCTTCCCCCTCCCCTTTGAAAGTGCACTCATTGAACTCTTGGCAATTAGTGTAATTGAAATTTATTGACAATGCGGCCGTCTGCTGAAGCTTCATTGTTCCGAGTGCTTAGTGCACAGTGCTATTGAGCAATGCCATGGCAGTGTCAGACAGCTCATACCTTGCTCAATTATATCAATGGACCAGTGACTGCCAAAGGTTCCTTTGGGGGTACGAATGTTACTTAGTGATAAGAGCCTTTCGAAACAGAATCCCTGGGCCCCATCTCTAGTGGGAGATGGAAATGAAATATGTATTTCTCTGCTGTGGAAAATTAATGTAATTGGCTCCCTTAAAAAGCTTTGACAAGTTGACCTGTTTGAAATCTGAGGAGGGCTTATACTGCAGTATCATATTATCTCCAACATAAAACCCCTCCTTTGGTGGCAGTGACAGTGGGATAAAATGGAATTTGGATAGTAATATTAAACTTCAGCTCCATTGAACACATTCATATGTTTTTCCATTTATAGCTGCAAGATGAGGTCTTATAGAAATCCTACCTTTTTTGTATTGCATCTAAGCTTTTTTTTTGTTTTGATTTATATTAGTGCAGGAGAGAAAACAATGTGTGTGAGTAAGATCTCTATTCTTAGCTTTTCTTCTAAAATGTATATTGATGGAAATTTAAGTGATATGTCAAATGAGAATATTTGATTCAGGCTAATTCTGAAATCAGAGTTAAACTCTCAGACAAATTAATTGATGTATTCCTTGCATGCATAAAAGCGTACACACCAAAAATAAATTAGAGCTTGGCACAGCAGTCAAAAAACAAAGCTGAATATCCAAATATGCATTTTATCTTGTGTTTGAATATAGATGCATACAACAGTTTTGTGTTTTATTGGAATTAAGGTACCATGATAGAACAGAAGGCATTTACAATGGACCTTTTTCTGCCCAGGCTTAAACATCATGCATTTCTACTAAATTCACTGCAATAGTGTGTTTGAAAATCCGGCAGAGTTGAACTAACGTTTCTTTATTTCAGATCATATAAAGACTTGACAATATATTCAATAGAATATTAAAAAAGAAAGGAGTTTGAATGGCAAACCTCCACGTACAAGTCCAGGATTTTGTTAAATTATTATTTATTTGCCTTTCTATTTGCCGCCTTCTCAAAATCAGAATAAAATCTTTTGTTGGTAAGAGATGGGGAAGCAATTATTCACAATATAAATTTTTGCATTACAGTTGTCTTTGACCACCAGCACACAGATGAAGATCTTCTCTTATTCATGGGAGTTCAGGGAATATAGCATTCTGATTCCCATATGTGGGTTTTTTTGGTCTGTAAAAACCTCTTTTGGCACCTAAAAAGATTTCCCAGTAATGAGAAGAGGCACTTGCAGTGGCAGAATCTTGGGTGAGAAAAGTGTAAGACAGAAGAGAAAGGGGAGTTCACTTTATTTGAGGTAAAGAAAAACTGCAGGAGAGAAGAGAAAGAGGTAACAGCATAAATTAGTTATTATTGCTCTTTAAAAAAGAAAAAAGAAACCAACAAGCAAAAATCAGTTAAAACAAAGTGAACAAGTCTCCTTTGAATTGTGTGGAGACAGAGCTTGGTGATTATTTTGTGAACAGAATTGCTCCACCTGAATCTACCCCTGCTTCTTTGCTTTCCATTGCCTCCTAAATTGGAAGAGCTCCCTTCCTGGTTTCAGTTTGGATGCCGCCAAAATCTCTTGAGGATATCTTTCAAAATCTAAAGTACTATAAAATCAGAACTAAAACTCTAGCCAGGACTGGGCCTCAGGCCTAGAATAATCCTGCTTTGCTTCCAAATGACTCTTCCTCAGCTTGTTGCTGCTCAGAACTTAGTAACGTTTGAACTCACTGATACATTTCTTGTGTTAAAAGCTTTAGAAAGAACTCCAGATCTAAGTAGCCTAAAATTTAGCCCACCGTATATAAAACACTTCAACAAATACCCTTCAGTGTCCAGAGTCAGCTACCTCTTATTTTTGGAAAAAATCATGGAGAAGGAATATAAGAATTTGAAGAATTTGAATGAAATATTTGAATGAAAATACTTTAAGTAAATTATTTTAAATGAGGAAATAATGATTTAAAATAGTTTAATTATTATTTTAGTATTTAGTATTATCAGTATTATTAGTATTTAGTATTATCACAGAATAAATTTGTATTTAGTTAACTGGAAGTCTGCCTTGATAAACTAGAGTTTTGTACAGAGTCTCTCTGAATCTTACATTGAGTGATTTCTTTATGCGGTTATCACCCCTTGATTGTGGGATGGTAAATTAGTTAGTAAAGGACTAATCCTTTATATCTCAAATGCAAGACATAATCAAAGCTCAATTGTCAAACCTATCCTCCTACAGATCTTCGAACCATGATCATCTTTCTTCTGTTTCTCCACAAGAGAATCTTACAGAAGATAAATACATATAATACTGGATTATTTATATAACTTTAAATAATTTCCTTTAATCGTATTAAACGTCAGTGAATGCTGTGCATGTGATGGGTTTAAAGCTTTCATCCCAACTTCATAAAAGTTCTTTCAGAGCCTGTACTAGAGAACGATCATTCTGAACTGCTACTAACTAATGTAAGCATGCAATTATTTTAAATGTTCCTCCCAGGGATTCTCTTGGTAAAGTATTTTAAATTCATATATAAAAAATTAATGACAATGTGAGTTTAACTTCCTCTGAATCTGGGCTGACTGCAATCATTACATAGAGAAAATTATTCAAATATCTTTATTAAAAGTATAGTATTGAGATGCACAATTTTTTGATTAATAAATTGCTCTTCTAAACTTCATAATATTGCCATACAGTAAATATACTTTACCTTTCAAATCAGTAGGTTACCTAATACTTGTTTAAATAGTCTGTATTTCATCTTAGGAATATATATTGCTGCTTTCCTTCCATGCATTCTGCATACTGGTAGATATAAAGATTAGGCAACTTGCTAGCAGCTTTAGGGGGTAGCTATGGTCTGAAGCTGCTGCAAACATAGTACATTATTTTAGGCATTTTGTGGATTAATTAAAAAGTCCATGGCCTTATCAACTCAAGAAACAGGGGGGGGGGGGGGGGAGAAACAGAGG
>NW_009609163.1:18422-20938 GCF_000690535.1 Cariama cristata
CGCTAAAACTAAATATGAAACTCTTGTACATGAATACATGTACATCTGGAGGAAGAAAAGGATCCCCATAGCTCTAAACCTGGTTACATCTGTTCTAAAACCTCATAAATTTCTGCTTAGCAGCCCAGCTGGGCAGAATCTTAAAAGAACATCAAATAGATACTCATCTTGATAAAGCAATTATGTTGTCAGTTCCCTTGATCAGCACAAGCTTGACAAAGCATGCTCCAAACTTGTAATTTTAGCCTAGAGCTCACAAAACTTGAAGAGATGATCTATGGAAAGGAATGAATTATCTGAAGATTCAGATTTTCATGAATCGTTCCTTGAGCGCCAAATCTTGGCCTGCAGTTATTCAAAAGTTGGGCAGTAGCCGCCCTGGGGTGGGGAGAGAGAAGAATATTTAGGCAGCGAACGTATTGTCACTCCCAGCTGACAGCTCCATACCATAACTGTCAGCCGTGACATCTATCTTAAGAGCGTAGCACTTTTCAAGTTCTTTTGTGTCTGTCATTCAGCTATGGACACATTGTGTGAAATCTGGACATCACAGACAAAACTCTTGCTGACTGCCCAGGTTCCATGCCCTCTGCGTGGAGTGGGGCAGAGGCTATTTCTATCCTGTGTATTCCTGAAGTTGCATCCCAGGTCTGAAAGGTCGGAGTTTCCGACCAAGATGAATGGGGACATGAGTTAAGCAGTTGCACAGTGAAGAGGAGAAGAAAACTTTCTGTGAGTCTTCCCTTTTCTGCTTGGACCAGGGCTTGGCTGGGCAAGTACACAGTGCTCAGTAAAAGAGAAAGGAGAACTGCAGGGAACACTGTGCATGAAAAGTGTAAATTGTGATCATGAGACATGCGTGTAACACAGCAAGAATTTAGGGGAAGTAACTGATATCCACATACTTATGGACTACTTAGGCTAGGTTTTGCATCTCAAAAGTATCTATGACAGTTATCATTTGTGGAGGTTTTATTATTTTGTCGTGGCTTACCTTCCTCTTGGAATTAGAAAATAAATTCCTAACAGATTTCAAGTTGAAAAAAGAAAAAAATTCAAATTCTATGTTCTAAGCTAACATAATTGAAATATGAATTTCAAATTTTTACCTAGATCTCATTTAAACATCACGAAGTTAAAAATATTTATGGAGTCAATGTAGTACATTTTGGATTTTGTGACATGTAATGTTCTATTGAACCAATGAAAGATGGCAACTGGACAGAGATACATATATTAGATCAGAATAGTGCTGTGTATTTTCCTTGAAGTTTTGCTAGTTCACTGCCTGGTGCTTTTTAATTCATGCTAGTACACAAATTTGACACATTGAAGTATTGAGTATTCAGCATTAGGTTTCTGATAGAGCAAATGCAGTCCCTTGGCTGTCCCAGAGCATAAGTGGTTTGAAACATGATCACAACGCCTGGGAGAAATCCTTCTAATAGGCATTAGAGAGGGTCGACATTTTTAAGGGATAAAAGCATATGGTAGTCATACAAGAAGATGCTCCTTTGAGACAGAATTAACATGAGATATTGATAGCAGTTCTGTTAGATTAACATGCTGCATAGTCATTACTAGTCTCGTTTGCATTTACTTAATGCATTTCTTCCAAGGTACTTACTTTCTCAATAGGGATTGTCTTCTAATAAACACTGTGACCAAGTGATGTGTGATGTAAGATATGTTCCAGCATATTCTCTGAAAAGCAGGCTGGAAGGGCTGAAATACCATTGCCTGTTATGAAAGTGCAGAAATAACCTGCTGAAAGACTTTAAAAGTCTGTAGAGTTCTTTGTAAAGGCATATTGAAAAACCTTCAGTAAAGTGGAATAGGAGGGTTTATAAGAGCTCTTCTCTTTTGGCTTTCCATCTTTGGAGCAGATTTTACGTGTTTGCCTGTGCCTTTGCAAGCTTCATTAGAGCACACCATTAGACTGGTCTTTGGCAGAAGAAAATGAGAGATGCAAAAAACACATTGCAAATTTTATAACAAAATAAATGTTTTGTTTAGTAAAAGGCTGATAGTGTTTGTTAAGCAATGAGTTTTGCCTTCTGGAGTCTAGGACAATATTTTCCAATTAATCAAACTTGCACAAGACAAGATACTCATAATTTGAATATGAGCAAGGTTTAGTATACCTCTGCTTCATATTCAAACCTTATTCTTCATACAGCTATTTAAGAAATATTGCATTGGCCTGAAAAACATCCTGATGGCTTTGTGACAAAACAGAAATGGAAAAGATGCATGTAAATGAGTTTAAACAACGTATTGCTATAAAGATAAAAATGCTACTGCAGTGCTAGGCAGTATTCATGGTGTATCAAAATACTAAGTTATCTTATAGGAACTACTTAAACTTTTTAAAAAAAATAGTTGTCCAAGAGCCTCAAAAATATGCCTGAAAAAAGGTATATTATATTTAGTGGGCTAGCTATTCAATAATTTGTTGATAACATGAAATTCAATAGCCAGACCAGTTATTCAATAGCCAGACCAGTTATCCTCGA
>NW_009609164.1:0-60957 GCF_000690535.1 Cariama cristata
GAAAATCAAAACTTTGTTGACGGTGAACATCTTGGTCTTCGTGGGCATCATCCTCTTCTCCGTCTACTGCAGGATCCAGGACCGCTCCCAGGAGCTGGTGCAGATCGTCCGGAGCGCGGACCGCCGGGCCAGGAGCCGCGGCGCCAAGGTGGGCAGCCTGGCCGACAGAGAGTCCATCCTGCAGCGCCTGGACCACCTGGAGGAAGTGGTCTACAACCAGCTAAATGGTACGGAGGGTTGGGAGGGGACACAGCACCAGCCCCATGGTGCCCTGTGTCCTGGGAGGGCGCCGCAGGTTGGGGAAGAGGACCCAAAGTGCCCGCTGCATTGGGGAAGGAAGCATATGCGCTGATCCCACTGCTGAAGTGCTGAAAACGAAAGGAAAGAGTTGGCTGCAGGGTTTGCTGGAGGGATTTGTTGAGCCCCCGTGCCAACTCTTGGCCCGAAGTCAGCACTTCTTTAGTAGAGGCAAAGTTAAGGAGACTGCAGAGTTCATGGGTTTAACGATTGGTGGAAGTCCCTATGAACTGTACCAGGTTTTACAGTTTGCCTGGATATATTAACTCTGTATGGGTGGGTGTTTGTATAGCAAATACACTACTCGATTGTATCTGGGAGTCATATACTTGGTCTCAGAACTACTTTAAAAGCATTCTACTGAGTTCTTACGCTGTGTACTTTTAATGGTCTATTTAAACATAGCACCCATATGTTTCCTTAATGACTTTGCCATTTAAATTTGATATTATCTTTGGTGAGGAGAGGAAGCATCCACTGTTGCTTTTTATGACATACTGTTCTAATTCATCAGCCTTGAAAAATCTTGGTAGGTAAGCAAAGAACCCTTCCATGGTAGTTAGAACAGTCTAAGCCATAAAAGTTGTTATAGGACAACTAACGTTTCATATAGAAACTAATTCTTCAAAACAAGTGCATTTGTATTTGAATGGATTCATAAAGTTCTAAATGTGGAACATCAAAGAAATAAGTATGTGATTAAATACATCGGTGCTTTGGACAAGGAAGAGGCTGAAGGAGTGAACTTTGCATGAAATTATAATATAAATGTAACATTTAGTGTCTAGCACCAAATAAAACTTCCAGTGTCGATGTGCTTAAGTATACCAAATGTGTTTCTAGGCTGCTTGTGAAAATCTTACTCATAACATTGATTTAACAAAGGCTACTGTAGACTCGAAATGCAGACAAATAGGAGGCTTAGGGTGAAGTATATCTCCTATTACTGCTTTCTGAATGAATGTGTAAATCTAAGTAGGTTAGACCGTTATGGTAATATGCAGTCTATCCAGCAAGTGTTACAGAACAGGCATCCACTTACGCACTCATCTGTATAAACAGGGAAGAGAGAAGAGGAATGTGGAGTGTGGGTGTTAGTCGCAAAAATACATGTTCATGAATTAGAGGGGAAGTGTCAACAGCTGTGTTTCCTAACCATGTTTTGGAGCAGTTTCGAAGAACGTAGGATTTAAGAGGGAAATCCTCTTCCCAAATTCGATAAAGCCATATAGTTCCCAAACAGATTAGATCAGTACCCGAGCTATATCCATTGTAACTCAACTGAATGGGTTTTTTTTTTGGCCTGAATTGATTTGTTCTTGGTGATGTTCATAGGTGAGACTTTGGGTAGGATTTACCTGCTCTGGGTTCATCTCAGTGTAGTATCCCCTGGAGAATCAGCAGGAGTCCTTAATGTACTAGACAGGCACCATTGCACGTAATGACTGTGGCTTCACTGTAAACAGGAAGTTCTCTGTGAAGTATGCCTCTGTTTTGGGGACTTTTTTCTTCTTTAATTTGGTTTCCTTGGATGTGGAACTTCATAGTGTAATTACTTGAACTTAAATGTTATGTTGCTTCTTCAGGTCATAATAAACGCTGCAGGCAGTTTCTTCTTCTTGAAAGTTCTTACACAGGAAAACAGAAAGTTTTTCAAGCTGAACTGTTCAAATTTCCTATTCATTTCCCTTCATTTTCTCTCTGACACAGTTGCTTTTTTTATTACACAGTGGTACATTAACAGAGATTAATTATTTCATCATCATTATGAAAAGATACTTTGTAGCTTTCCTCTTTTTTTTTTTTTTCCCCTCCATCCTGTGGCACCAAAACTGAAAAGTCCTCAAAAATTAAGAAGTGCTCCACTGAAATCATCAGAGTTGCATCACTGTAAGTTAAATCAGGATCAAGGATCTGTGTTTGGGTTTAGCTCACTGGTATTCCGTTTTTCATATTGTGACTCATTACTTACACCATTAATGGGCATAACGCTGCTCTGGCAGCATTGAGATTCAAAGGAGCCTGTCTGTGACAATGCTCTACTGTGTCTCACAGAAGGAGTGGTATTACAGAAGCACCCTGCTCTGGAGCTGTGTGGTTTCGTCCTAATGTCGAGCAAGGTTTCTCAGACATTATCCTATATACTGCTTTATCACAAAGTTAGAGAGCCATCTGTGGCCTTCTTGGATGTTACTTTTTCATAAGGTCAGTCAAAATCACTTTTATATGGACAGACAGACATGGGTATACAGATTTTATTCATACGGAATATGAATTCCTCACATACCTAGAATTCCTGCAAGCACCAGGAGTTTGAGTCCAGCTCAATGTTATTGTTACTGTAGGTCTGTCCAGATCAGTATTTCAATTTTCTCCTCTTGGTTCTTTCTATTTTGAGATCAGCAAATTTAGAGCCACCTATTAAGTGTCTTATATTTTTGGAAATAAGGTGTCAGTGTTCTGTTATTTCATTTTTCTCTTCTATTCAGATTAATCCTAAACTGGTAAGACTTTACCTGGATTTTCTAGGGACTCTGTTGAAGATCCAGTGTAATAGAAAGACAGTTCTGTGAGAAACCAGCCCTGCAGCTGCAGCTATACAGAATTTTGTTTCTGTCACACTTACTTGTTTGTATGCAATCAAAGAAATGTTATTTGAAAGTGTACCTTCTGCAAGGAAAAATAAACACAAACAGTAATGTTACAAGTGTATCAAGAGGCAACCTAAACCTGGTCACTAGAGGACTCATTAACTTTTCAGTCTGAATAAAAGCTGTGCATCCAGTGCCTGTGGAGGTGCGTGTAGAACACAGAGGACCATGCATGAAAGTCAGTAGAAAGCTGGTCCTTGCAATTATCTTTGGCAGAACAAGAATTTTTAGAATAGAATGAATGAGAATTGCCATGACTCCCTGCAGAGTTGTGCAGGCTTACACCCAAACAATAGTTTGCAGTTGACTCGTGCGTTGGTTTTCTATCAACTTAGAAAAACAGTATTTCTGAAAGCTTTCTTTACGCTCAGCTGCTGCTGGTTTTGGTGGTAGTAAATGAACTGAGTGTGCAAAGGGAAAGGAAAGCAATGAAATGAGTCTGTGGAATTTCCTTGGTGAAAAGTTGTATTATCTCTTAATATTTGACTTTGGTTTAACATTTATTTCGAAAAGCTGAGTTGTTCTACATCTAGTTCATCAATCTATACATTTTTTCATTTTTACTGTTGTATTTCTATTGATGGATGTGATTTATTGTCAGTCAACACAGAACTAATGACAGATAGACTTAGTAGCAATTCATGAAATGGCATAACAATAACACCTTGGTATTTTCTTACTTTGACTCTATTTTTTGTAAAGGGGAAAAAAATAAAAAAGACTTGACTGAATTTTTCTCCTAATCAGTTTTACATCTGAGTCTGTTGCTAATGATTTACCATAGAGGATAAAGAATTTTTGATGCCCCAAGTACAGCATAACCTTTCATGCCAAAAGCAATTGAAGAGTCGGACTACAATTTCACTGTAATTGCCTTTTTCCCTTTTCACTGTCTCTTTCCAGTAATACACAACAATCAATACAGCATGTAATTAGATTTCATTCAATCTGCAAAGATTAAGAGAGTTTTCATCTTCTCATTATGTATGCTCACGTCATGTTTTCCTACCTGTGTCTTCTACATTAGACCTCTTTGACCTGTTCTATTTCAGACGTGGAGGGATAAGGCTGGAGTATTCCCTTGAATTTGACAGATTATCATTCTTTACACATCATAATTTGATTTTACTCTCTTTGGGAAGATTAAATACAATAGCAATTTCCAGTATGATAAATGGGTTTTATATTTCATACGCATTTCATGGAGGAGGCTGGGGAAAAAAGTGGACAATTCATATAATTGCAGCACACAGGCTTAAAATGATGGAAATAGCAGGTCCTAGGTGCAGAGGACTGATTCATGCAGACTGTGACTCCTGATTGTTAGAGTATACTGGAAGCAAAGTGATTGCATTTAAAATTCAGTCTGGCAATCTGCATGCTTAAAAGGTACACTAGTATTTTTAAAAGGACAGTTTATTCTTTGTAGGCTTGGGACTGGTTGAAAATAGTTCCAAATTTCCATATTGAAAGTAAGTGTTGGGAACAGGCTGCAAATGAATCATGCGAATGTCCACATCAGACTTGTCAAAAAGAAGCTTTTACATCTGGCAACTTTCGGTGGAGGAGTAGTTCCTTTGCAGAGAAGAGAGGTAAAGCCGCGTGTGCATGGAGGAAGATTAAGTGTGACTGCCAGCCTTGCATTAATGAAACTGCACCTTCTCATACCTGCATACAGTTTCTCATGTTATAATTTTTTTATTTAATTTGTTTATGGTCTGATACTAACATGCATCTGACAAAATTAGCACATAATTATCTCTGAAAGTATCAACTTATTTGTGGGGACTGCTCTCAGCCATGTGCTTTCCTTACCCTAGTGAGTGGCTTCTTCATGTGATCTCATTTTGAGGATTTTTTTAAGAAATGCAAAGTTTGGCCTAATGAAGTCAGGAGTTAAAAATATCAACTACTTTTTTTTTTTTTTAAGTTAGGCTGCAGTTTATCCATTTACCACACGACATAGAACAAGTATTTTCAATTGTTCTGGATCAGTAAGTCAGACTTAGGTAAGCAAGCATTGTTACAGCCCTGACCTCCTCTATTGCAAAGTGATGGTGAAGTCCAAAAGACCAATTTCTCTTCACATTGGCTTTAGCTGTGTTAGTCTTGATTTATGTAGCTGAGGAAGTTCATAATCAGTGCTTTCAGGAAGACCAAGATTTTATTCTCCAAAATAAGGGAAGAAAACATCATGAGTCAATATTTGGATAGCCCTTATAAAAATAGAAGGTAATGTTCGAAATAGTATTACTCTGTTTAGGCACTTTAGGAAGAAAAAGTCTAAAGGTTTGGTAGAAAGGGTAAATCTTTTTTGTAAAACAGGCAAAATTGCATTCAACTTTTCAAAATATTGACAAATAGAAAAAAATATATCTCCATTCCAGCAGCACATCAGTGATTTTAAAGTCTCTCCCTGTACTCTGTGTTTCATATATCAGTAACTTTTTTTTATGTAATGCTTTTACTTTTTGCATTTGTAGCTGGGAAGAAAGCTTATTTTGACAGAAAAATCATGTGGTAATTTCATCATTGAACTAATTTATTTGTGTAGAACTTGAATCAGTTGTACTGTGTAGGATTAAAAGCAATGTTCACAGAGTTGGAAAGAAAATCTTTGACTGATGTTGATTTTGTTGCCTTTTAGGAGGTATTCCAGTTCAGTTTCTTTCCATTTCTTTGTAGATGTGGCTGGAGTTGGAAAAGCAAATATGGGTCTGTCATCTTTCTAGTGAAGAGCTGCAGTGTGGTTGTTTTACATCTATAACCACCATACAGGTTTAGAGGATTAGAAAACCTGGCTTTAATTTAGTACCCTTAATACTGCAAGGTGAGATTGTTTTTTGAGTCGGGGGGGCGGGGGGTGTTTGTTGTTTATTTGACTTTTTAGTAAGTAAAGGCAGAAAGTACTTAAACCAAGAGCATCATTTAAGAATGCAGTTCCAGCCACTGAGTACATGGCTGTTCTCCAAGGAAATAATAAGATTTATGAAAGGAAGGAAAAGAAATGAGTCATGTTTAACAAATCTTCCTTTTATTAATTCCCCTCTCTAACATTACTAATGGGTACTCAGTCTCTCTTTCTCAGTATACTTGGCATACTTTTTAATTATTGTTATTATTTGTGGGGTTTCACTTGGTAGTCATTTCCATCAGTTTAAACTAACAAACTGAAAGGGGGAAAAAAAGAAAATAAAAGAAGAAGAGCCTGTGATGTTTTGGATAACAGGAAGGAAGCAAGCCAATGACAGCAGAGCAGCTTCCAACCTTGTTGTAGTCCTATTGATCAAAACTGTCCTCTGAAATAAGAGAACTTTGGCTTCTGAGAACGAAAGCCAGACAGAGATCCTCCAGCTGACCCAAAGTCGTCATCTTCTGAAAGCAGCCAAGTGCTAATTGGATGTGTATATGACTTGTGTCTGCTTTTCCTAAAACCCATAGCTGTGGTGCCATGGAAATGTCTGTGAATATCTGAAAGCCTTGTAGGTGAAGGCAAAACCCATTTCAAGGACAGCAAGGCAGATGCAAACAGATTAAAAATTGTCTTTATGCCTTATGATTTTTATCCTTTCAGGTGTTCTGGAATACTCAGGTTTCCCAGACAGTTTTGGAAACAAGCTACAGTGCAACTGACGCTTGCTGGTTACTCAGCATGTCCTGTAGGACATAAAAAGAATATAAAAATTACCTGTAGCAAGGCTGTCTCCTGAGTGAAGATTTGTTTGGCTTATGGAATGGAAGGGAGTAATTGGGGAGTGGTGTGATGCAACTTGGTCTCAGGCCCTCTCATTTATCTGAGGTTACTTTGAGTTTAAATGCATGGTGGTACTGCTGGGGATGAAGGTGACAATCTTGGTTCTGTAATTTATTTCTCAGTCTAATCTGCTAGGCTTTTGAGTTCCTACTTGCAAACTCTCTAGTACACTGAAGAGTGTGGAATTTCACCTGGTGAAGATAGCTTCAAAGCTTGGTAGGCTTCATCTTTTCAGTGCTGGTTTACCTCTAATTTCTGTCCTGTCTTCTTTAGTTGTCCTCAGTATCCGCACTGGTAGCATACAGGAGTGTGGCGTGGATAATCTGTATGACTTCCTTGACCTTGTCTTTTTGAACTCTGAAGCAGTAGGAAAGAGCGCTTGTTGCATCAACAAGAGGTCCTCTAAAACAGAGAATTGAGGATGGGATTACTATTTGTGGCAAAATGGTCCTTTCTTCAAAATGAACTTCACTGCCTGGCTTGCTGATGTCGCACCTGTGATCTGGTGTAGATCTAAATGCAGTGAGCTGTGTGTCTATGTGCAACTCTGTAGATGTCCAAGGAAGTGGTATTTTGGAGCTGAGTTCTGCTTTCTTAACCTTCTGCTTGACATTCTCCTCCCACGGTGAAGGAAGTGGGCTTGTACTCCCGTGGTTCTTTGCACTAGCTTTTTATTTCACCTGGTTTAGCTAACTTGGACTCATTGCTGTGCATGGAACAACAGTACAGCGGCATTTCTGTGGGAAATCCCGTGGAACATCCAGAGGAGCTCTCACACCAGTTTCCTACCCCTCTTACTGCATTTGTCAGGCCGTTTAATTTCTGAATAATTGCGTGTATTCATTTGTTTATGCCTCTTATGTCATCTTACTGAAATGTGTGTTGAGAGGGCTTGTTTCAATGTCTATAGACAATTTTGTTGGTCTTGTAGTAAGAGGAAGAAATGGATGTCCTCAGGATAAAGTAAACCCCCTTGCTCTTCACCATCAGGCTAACTTACTCTGTGTGCATTCTGCCCAGTCTTGCAAAGCTGTCTTGCGAAGCAGATGTGGCTACCTGCCTCTCCCTTTGTTTTACTTGGATGACTTGAACTGGGGGATCTGCTCTCAAGCCAAGGATGAGCCTGGGACCATGAATTGTTTTGTGTCCTTAGTGAGGGTAGCCCTTAGTGAAACAATGCTGTGGAAAAGGGCAAGTTCTGCAAATCTCTGACAAATGGCAGAAGGCATAAGATACGTATATTTTTTTCAAGTATGTCCTTGATTACTGGCTTTGGAGGAGAGTCCAAGGGCAGCTGCAGGGTAGATAGCTGAGGAGACAATCGACTGATTCTGCAAAATAAGCAAAACATTTTTAGAAAAAGTAAGAATATAGATTTCTGAATATTTTAAGCCTTGCACCACCTCCTATGGAGCTATTCTCTAGAAGCCCTTTCACTTGCCACCACAGTCTGATTTATACTTTTAATACTTGAGCTGTAATTTGCATGTCATCCTGGGAGAATGGGCAATGATTAAGAAAACTCAACCAAGGAAAAGGTTTTTGAAAGAGCTTCTCTAAGCAATGCTACTTAAAAATGGTTCTGTCAGGCAGAGGTATTTGATGCCAGAATGCTACAGGAGAGGGTTAGCTATTTCACAGCATCATTTGGAAATCACATCTAAATAACCCAAACTTAGTGGATGAAAATACAAAGGAACATGTTGGGCCTCTGGGATTCTTTAGTGTATTGGCTTCAATCTTAACCTCCTGGGCTAAGTGTTAGAGCAAATGCCTAAGAGGCTGCTGTAATGCCAGTATCTCCCTTGGATTGAAGATCCACTATAAAATGGTATAACCCTGGCAAAAGCCATGCTGTCCCCCAACAGATCTCCAACTCCTTCCTCTCCGCAAGGCCAAGATGTGTGTAGAAGGAAGCTGCTGATGTAAAGACCTTTGTTACCTGTGTGCCGCTGGACTCTACTCCAAGAGGACAATTCCTTGGCTGTACAAACCGCTGCTTTCCCCTCTTCGGGCAATTAGCTGTGGCAGGAGAGAGAGGAGAAAATTGGAGCCTCTGTAGGCAAAAGGCAGCCATGGAACTCTATCTACCTTTTACTTACATTTCAGAGCTACTTATACAGGCAATCCAGTTGCCTTTACTAGAGTACTCATGAGAATAAATGCTCACTAGTGTAAGGGTCTCACACACTTTACAAGGCGTGACTCAAACCGGGTTTGCTGGAGTTGCATTTGAATCACACTTGGTACAAGCAGCATAAGAAATCTCCCCACTAGGCTTTAATGTCTGATAAACTGATCAGGGAAGAAAATGGATCCTGCCAGGTCTCTCTCTTCTGTGAAGTTCTTTAAATATCCAGATACTATGAGACGCAAGTACTACCTACTTGTGTTCATCCACTACCTACCCTTGTTCATGCAGGGCTGTGTTAGATTATGCAGAGTTACCTGTGAGGGGTATCCTCTGTCATAGACTTCATAGATTTGTGAAGCACAGAGCTGGTCTCTGTGGCATTACCAGTGTGTTACTAGTTTTTGTTCCTGGGGAGAACTGTTCAAAATAATGTCCGTGATACAGTAAGCAGTCATGTTTAGTCACAAATCTAAGTCAGATACAAATCCGACACTGCTTTCTAAGCAAACCGCAGATGCTGCCAGGCCCTGTTCTGCTGTCAGCAGTGCCTTGTGTGGATAGAGATGGATATTACTGGTTGGATGGGGTAACTTGGTCAAATAGGTTTCTATGCCCGCAGCAATGATCCAAATTCTCCTCAGCTCATCCATGCACTTAGTCCTATTGAAGTCAGTTGCCTAAATTAATCCATCCTATTGATCCAAAGCATTAGCACAGCCAGTAGTTATCAGCATAGTAGCTCCAGTAGTAAATTTGGCCAAATGAAGGTACTTCTACTACAGACTGAACAGTATATTAACCAGTTACGATGATGTATATGTAATATAAAGTATGAATTCATGCTGTGTCCCTGTACTACTTTAGTATGGTTGAGAACAGGATCCTTCCTCCTTGAAGGTTTTGGAGTGATTCCCCTTTCTAGTGTAGATTTGGTGAGCTTTGTGTTTCTACCTCTGACCCCTGCTACTGGAGTCTTTGCTTCTGTGTTTGAGCTGTTTGGCTCCAGTTTGCATTTTGCAAAAAGAAGTATACAGACTGGAAGGCCAGATTAGCAGCCTTATCGTGTCTGTCTTGCTCCTGATATCTGAGCAAGCTTTGTTCAGAGATTGATTTATCTGTTTCCACAACACTGCACAGTGCTATCTACCTACTACAGAGCAAAACTGAATCCTCTTCTCACACCATGTCTGTTATGTGTGCTGCTGGACACAACCCTCCATGCCTCAGCTACTGCCTGTGCTCCCATGGACGTAGCTCCCCCATCCTTCAGCCAGTGCCTACAAGGTAGAAGCCCTTCACTTTTGACCTTTGAGATCTGCTTCCGCCTATGATAATTTTTGTCTCAATTTGACAGCACTGGGCAAATTGGTGCCTAACTCACGGAGTCTAACTGGGATCCAAAACTAGGGTTTTCCTCAAGATTTGATTGAATAAGTATTTTTAGCGTGCATATGCAATTAAATGTGATGGGTTATCTACATGCTTGGTGAATGCTTTAACCACTAATATATTGTTTAAAAAATAAAAACAAAAGGAGGATCATGTAACTTTCCGCTTTCCTTTAGGTGAAGAATAAGACATCTGCTGCATTCTTTAGAACTGTGGGTCTTATGTGGGCAAATGTTTTCCGGCTTCAAAGTAAGGATGGGGCTTTTCATTCCTACCTTTTCAGTATCTTCTGTTGACTAGCCCCATCCTGAGCCTCAGCCAAAGGTTTGATCTCTCTCTGGAAGGAGAGCAGGTCGTTCCTGCAAGCGCTCAGCTTGGACTCCAGATGCTAGCACCTAGGAGTTACCCTCAGTGTGTTATCCTCAGTGTTTTGGAATGCTTCAAAAACTGGAATTGTGCAAAGTCACACATAATCTCCAGTTCCTGTTTCCCACAGCCCAGACTAGCATCCTAGCCAAGGTACTGCTGCACCATTCGCAAAGCAGAAGGGGCTTTGTTGCACAGGAGCTCATTTTTCTTGGAAGTTATCCACCATGACAGCTGGAAAGCCCTCTCCTGCAATACTGGAGAAGTTTGCTTCTCATTTTGTCTCTGGCATTTTTGGTGGGGTGATAGGGCTAATTGGTTGTTTTTAATTTGGATTCTTTATGCCGGTTTTGTATTTTATATGGCAATGGGGCCTTACTGCCCTTTTAGAAATTGAGTTTATTTTTTCTACAGCTCTCTCTATGCCTCTAGGATGTGAAGCTTTTGCAAATAAAAATGGTTTTTTTGTTGTATTAACTCATTTTCAAGCAAGCATTGTGTTATAGAAAATACTGGTGGTATTCTTTCCTGTGCAAACCAAACTGAAGGCAGTGATAAGACTAAAAATATACTCAATTGAAATAGCATTGTATAACCCAAAGGTTAGTCTTCCTCAGGATTAAAATTTGCAGTTGCTTTATAGATTCCTTGTAAGGCAGATTTCTAGTCATCCAGCCGTACATAAAATGAGGCTACTGATAGCTGCAAAATTTTGCATCTGCAAAACTCCGACCTGTTGGTGACTACCACAAGCACAAACCTGCTGATGAAAGGTGCTGATAGCCATGGTGCTGGTGTCAGCTGGCGTATTCCTGTGGTGTTTGTGTTACAAGCACTGTACGGGAGGTGCTGAGCAGGGACTAGGTACTGTTCACACCTCTCACAGGAAAAACAGATTTTGCTGTACAGAGCTGTTAATCCTAAAACATGATAATAGATTGCAGGTGGCTCCATGTAACAGATGGAATTGGAGTATGGGGTAAGAGGGAGCTGATCATGTTCAAGTTATCGAACAACCTAATACTAGGCTGCCTAACTGCTGAAATAGTTGATACAACTTATACAAGCAATGAGTGGGTTTGGCTTGGAAAAATGGGTGGTTGAGTGGTTTAGGTGTTAGCCTGTGTTAACCTTGGATTCGGAAACTACATTTTTTTTTGATAGTTCTGTTACATAATTTCTGTGTCACATGGAGAATCCCCAGAATCCAGATCTGCGGATTTAGGCTTCTGACTTCCAGCATCACTGCAGGGATGTGGGCAGCAAAATGTTCCACTGGAGCCTGCTTGTGTGTTTCTTCCTGGTGACCCGTCTTTTCTCCCACTTTTTAAGGATCTTTTGCATCTGCTAGAAATTGCAGCTCTCTCAACCCTCAAAGAATGTCTTTTGTTTATTCACTGCTAGTATTGTAGGGAGCAGTGAAAAGATTTGCAGGTATTAATTAGAAATTTCCCATCTTTCTTCTATTTAATATTTGCAAACTCAGTCAATATGTCCTTCCTGGGATACTCCTTTAGGCGTAGACCTGAACATGTCAGCACCTGCACTGAACACTTTGCTCTCAGCTACTGCAGCTTTGAATACACAAACCAAATAATCCATGATTTTAGACCTGTGTCAGCCTGATCCTCCTCCTGAAATAGATCTATTTGGCTCAAGGTATTTTCATTCAACAGAAACTTAGTTCTGGAACGGAAGTGGCTTTTATGATGCTAGTATCCAGTGGGGTTATATGCAAAACCTTCTGTTTTCTGAAAGAGTCAGCTTGGTATGGTTCCCATATTCACAGGCATGTTCCCATTTCAGGCCTACAAAACTCTAAGCCAGGCTGTAGAGAACCCTCTTAGATGAGGTCAGGGAATTAAGAATTTCCTCTGTGATTCATTCTGAACCTGATCTGCCTAATGACTGGATTCTTTGTCTCCCTTTTTCTGTCACACATTAAAAAGTTCACAAAGTGAGATTTTTCAAGTCTTCCTTGCACAGTGAGAAGAAGATATGTGGAAATGGAGGAGAAATATTCATGAGAGAACAAAGACATGGCCTAACTTTGAAGCTAGGTTGGTACAGCCCGGCATGCCGATGGACACAGGCTGAGTGATGCAGCCCTCAGAGAAAGCGTTGATCATTGCAGAGGGATTTTTGTGTATGTTACAGCACCACTTGTTTAGGCATCTCTCAGCCCTTAATCATACTGACAAGAAGCTGGAGCACAAATAGTGCTGTCTTAGAGACACAGTGGAGGTTGTGGAACAATGACACCAGTGAAATACTTTGTAAAATTCTTCTTATTAAAGTTGCTTGTAGTCGATGAAGTAAGCATGGGATTAGTGAACTGGATTCAGGGTCCATGCACGAGAGTCATGCTAGGACTGCTCTAGCCCTAAGCAGAGGTGGAGTTCCCCATTGCAACACAAGGTACAACAGGTTATTCTGGTAAAGCCCATAACATAGTTTGACAATTCATGTTAATGTAGATGGTTGATAACTATTCTGGACTAGAATTTCAAGTGATGAAAGCTGTCTCTTACATAGCCTACTTACGGTACTGTAGTAGCAAGATTGGAATTGGGCCCAAAGGACAGGAGAGCTAATGCAGGATCAACACCAATTAGACATGACTTGGCGATGCTCTGTGTGATGGTAGGCTGACATATCCTCTGTACATGGTACTATCAGAAAACAAAACTGGATATTTCTGGATAGAAATTTATTTTAGAAAGACAAGTCTGCATACGATCTTTTGATTTTGTCCCTGAACTGGAAGAAGATGCCTCTAATCTGTTTGATGGGTGATATTACATGCCTATGGTTTCTCTATGCTAGATACGAGTGTCTCAGCATATGGTTGTGAAACTAGAGGTTGATTATTTTCAGAAATATTTTGACAGATATTGAACTGACAAATTCCCTGTTAAAACAAACAAAAGGTTTTGTTTGATGCTGTGCTGATAAGGCTATGTGGATTTGGGATCATACCTTGCTTTATATTCCTTTCAAAGGCAGTGAAGGAAAAGCACCCCTATTATAAACAATCAAAATAACTAATTTCTTAATTAATGCCAGGGGAAACCAGCAGAGTTGTGTGGAGTGGTGTGTCCTACTGTCATGATGCCTTGCTTCTAAGTCTGCATCTCTGTCTTCCTAAGGGAAGACGTACTAATTTAGTGAGTCAGGCATTTCCATGTGAATTTTCTTTAACATGCTATCTTCACAGGGAAAGTAATTTTAAATGGGGTCACAGACATACCTCATTATTTCATTAGGAATCCCCTAATCTGTGACCAAAAAGCATGCTATTTTATCACTTAACCTGGTTCTCATCATTACTGCTAATACCTTACAAGGAGCATCTGTAAGCTCACAGAAACAGGAACTGGGGGCTAAAGAGCAGCTTCAGTGCTAGCTTTTGAGAAAATATTTAAAGGTGCTGAAATACAGGACTAGGCTTAGGAGACCTGGCCTTCATTTCCAGGTGTGCTTTTCCTTTGCTCTTTAGCTGTGGTGCCAGCTCATCTCTCTGCTCTTTTCACTCCCTCCCCATATCTGTGTCCTCTATCCAGTCTGTGCAGCATCTTACCTCATGATATTGTTAATCAGTGATATAAATAACAGCCAGACATCTAACAGACCTAGACGTCCAGTAATTACCACAATTAGTCCTAAAAATAAGTGTTTAAGCTTTAAAATAAGCTTTAAAAATAAGCAGCAAAAGCAAGAAAGCTGACTTTCTTGTGGATTGGTATCCTAAAGGTGAATTCTTAGGTGGTGTCTAATAGCTCCAACAGGTCTCTTGTATTTGATCTTTCACTGAACCTCTTCTCACCGTAGGAACATTTTAATGCCACTTTCTTCCCAGATGTCAACTTTAGTGACACTTGCAGAAATGTAATTTTTGGAGACCTCTGACTGTCTGCCAAGCTTTGGCTGAAATTAGACACAGTCCTCAAAAATCTAATGAGCAGAGGTGAGGGGACGGTATGAGAGAGGGAAGCAGACTGATAGACAGATGTAGACAGCATGATCCCACAAACTGTTTCTTAGCAAACCAGGCTAAAAATTGTATTGGTCACAAATGGGATTTTTACTCATTTAAACACAGACATTAAAATCAAATTCTTAGCTTTTAAAGGAACCAGACTCAGATCTTCACAGTGAATTCCTCTGCTTGCTCTGTTAATTGCCAATATGTTAACGCAAGTATTTTTTCTCTGCTTTGCTGCTTACTTCAGTTAATAACTATAGCAGCATGAAATTTCCCTGACACTACACCTGTACTGTGGAAGAGCCTCCTTTATTTTCAGCTTCCTAAAATGGCAGACTTGGGTCCCACTAGCTTGTCTCATTGCCTTTCAGTAGTGGCTGAATAATTAAATTATGCAAGGAGCAGAGAAATGATCCTGTGCTGCTCTTTGCTAGGCAGCATGAAGCATGCCCTGCTGCTCATCTCATCAGATACCCTTCATGGCCAGGGGGCTCAGCATTGCCTTTTTCTGGGATCGTTTGGTGCTGGAAAGATCTTTCTGCTTATGAGAAATGTGAGTGTGACCTGAAGTTTAAGCGTGACCAGATAGCACGTCTGCTTTGTATCCTTGAGGAGTGATGAGTCCAAGCTGTGAGCTCAGACTGGTTCTGATCAAATTCTGATTTGTACCTGTCTCTTCACTGAAGGATCTTCTTCTCCTGTATAAAGGCACCTTCTATCACTGTCTTCATTTCTCTCTTTACTGTGTAATTTAACATCTCATAATGTAGTCATAAGTAGAAACCTAAGACACATCAGGGGACAGGAACATTCATTCTTTTATGGAGTTTTTATATAAAGGAAAGGAAAACTTGAAGAAAAATTGAATCTCTGAAAGCTTGAATTTCTTTTTACGTTGCCTTGGTGGAAACCAGGTAAGCATTATTGCAGTCAGTGGCAAGGTAGGGTAAAGTACATTGGAGGAGTCTGATCCATAATTTCAAAAACCCGGCTATTGTCTTTGTATACGATCTGAATTCTATATGCATGTGATAGCTTTAAACATACTCTGTAGGTGGATCAAAGTAGCATGTTGTTACCAAATGCACTCTGCCTTTGTCAAACAAAGCCCACTTTGTCTTGCAGTGAGTTTGTCACTGCCTAAACTAGCTGTGGGTTACAGTCAATTCGTAAAAATACCAACATGCAATGCAGCCAATCTTGTTAATAATGAATCAGGTATTATAGCAGCACTGGTTTTTAAAGTGCCTGTAAGAGTGGATTGTAGCTTTCCCGCTCCTGGAAGTCTGAGTCAATTTATCTTTATAACAACAATAAACCAGAAAGGGCAGAAATCAAAGTAAGCAATGTTTTTATTATGGCTTTTAAATAAAACATTGTGCCAATATTTTTCCCCTAACATTACATCTTTATTTTCTCAAATTTATTGACAATTGCTATTTATCCCCATTTCTCCTTTCTTTCGCAAAACTGTCTCATCCTTTGATTTACTTCCTCCAGAGAATATAGTACTTAATTCTTTTTATATTTCCCTGATAAATCCCTGATTAATTGTATGTACAAGCTATCTGTGCAACATTGTGTCTTTCATTTCTAAGTAGGCTTTCTTTCATGAATTTCAAGAGTGAATGCTTTCCTCTCTAGAGCCAAAACCAAATAGAAGCTCAACATGTCCTTAAACAATAGCAAGGCACTTCAAAACCAAGTATGATTCTCAGCACTGTGGACTCCTCCTCCTCCTCCTCCTCTGTAAGCAGGAGAGAAGCAGACTTTTGGTTGTGGCGTGTCCTCTAATAGATCTGCTATAAATGTGGCTGCCGATTTATCTCACCAATTAGGAGGACTCTGTACAGTAACTTTCTTCATCTATTATAGTTTCAAAACTGCCATAAATTGTTGATTTGTAAGCATTTTGGTTTAGATGCTGGATTCTGGGCTGTGTTTTTGCTGTTTAAAATGTGTCCTATGTTTGGTTTTGAACTGACTTGTCCTCCTGGTAGAAAATTAAATCATATGCATATTAAGAGGTCGATGGAAGGAGGCACTGCAGCCTGGCATTGACAAGCAAGACACAACTGTAGGGTATGTTGACATGAGATGTGAAAATAAAGTGAAGGGAGGAATGAGGAGGAAAAACAGAGATACAAGTTCTATCTCAAACCAAATTTCCAAGCCAAAGTCCCTGAGAGGTGTCAAAAATGTGCCTGAAAAAGGAGCACATAAACACAGTTCAAGACAAATCGACATATCTACAGATGTAAAATAGGCAGTCTGTCAGGAAAATGAGTATGTTTTGAAGCCAGCCATCAATAGTGCTGTGTAACGATGCAAAAGAAAAGTATGTCACCTTTAAAGAGCCTATAAGGCAATATCACATTGAAAGAAAAACGGAGAAATCAAGGCGCTCTCTGGCTTCTGTCAAAACTGATATCCAAATTAACTGATTTTCAAGTGTAGGCCCTTGAAGAGATCTGATGGAAGTATTTGAAGTATCATGTCCTCAATGGCAGCTAATCTCTTCCACGACTATTCCCAAGGAGAAATGCCTGATGATAAGGTTGAGAGGCATCAGATAGAGAACCAGCACCACTCTGACAAAACTAGGGACTTTTTCAGATTATTTGATTCTCTCATGGCCCGCACAGACACTGGACAGTGACTCCTGGAGTATGGAAGTGGACATAGCCGGCAGCTCTGTGTCTGTTACGTTGGCTCTTTATTGTAGTTGCATTGCCAGAGGTGGACTTGGTGACTAATTTCACAGTGGTGGAAAATCAAGATCCTACTTTCAAGCATGATGTGATTTTGACTTCCAGCAGCTACTACATCTGGTTTTAATGCTGTCATCCTCTGCTGTGTAAAATGGGTTGAACAACCAGGAGCTTTTCAGTCATACAAATGGCAAGTGTTGTATGCGACTTTGTTACTGGGAAAGCTGTCTGTGTGATTATGTTAGTTTAATTTAATAGAAGGCTGTTTAGGTAAATGAACAGGGAGGCATATAAATGTCTGCAAATAATGTGAGGCATGATTGCAAAATGATGCTGCAGGAGACGGGCTTGCCTGGCTCTTGTCAAGAGCTCACCAAACACCCTTGAGCAGGGAGAGAAGACTCTTAGTCTTGCTTAATTTTGGACACATTCCCTCTGAGACAGAGCAGAGTCTCAAGGGTGCCTGACTGAAACCTGCTCTGAAAGGAAGTAATTTGGCAGGCTTGGCAATGTCGGATGTGATATGGCCTTTGGTTAGTTTAGCCTTTAATATCAGCACAATAGAGTCTAGAGTAGTACAAGCCTGCGTAGGACCTGAAGTTGGGTAGATATGCTTTTTTTAGATTCCTTGTATTTAAAGATAATTTCTTCCTTATGGAACATAACCCTGTGGGATTTACTGCTGTAGTTGAGCTGGTCTGAGAATAGGGCACTCAGGGATTTCTCATCCAGAATTGCATCAGAAAGCAAAGGGGTATTTTTAACAGTTAGATATGTGCAATCAGCTCTGTAGGTGCAGGAAAATGTCATTACATCCAACAGCATCTTTTCAACTATGGGCTCCGTCCTGTCAGACCTTGGGTCAGAACCCCCTTCCTGCAATGGTCCAGCACTTCCCTTCCCTACCTCTGATTCACACAAGCAAACTCCTTGTTTTTCAGAAGGTCTTCTCCTCATTTACGAAATGAAACCCTTTAACTGGGCTTGGAGCAGCTTGTTTCTGAATCTAATTAAACAGCCCCAAAGTTTTAACTCTTGCATCTTGGAGCTTTTCAAGTAGAAGCCCCTTTTCCTTTCTCTAGAATGGCTCTGTTATCATTTTAATGATCACTTTCCCCAGGAGTTCTCACTTCCGTTTCCCTGGAAGAATTAAAGAAAATCTAATATATTGATACAGATGATCCATTTCATGTGAGTCAGTGACACTCTGACCGTGACAGCACCAGAGAATTCATTGCTGCAGGAGGCCATTGAATCCAATATTAGTGGCTGGGCTTTTAAAGGGCACTGGGTAGTTTAAAGCCCTATTTCTACCTGTCTGAGTTAAGATAATGAGGGTAATCTAATATTATGCTTCAGGGCTTTAGTTACCTGCCTACGGGGTTCAGAAGAGAGCTCTGCTTCCAGGGACTGTGCAGAGTTTAATTGGCCAAGTGCTTTATGATTTGTGTTTCGTTTCCTCTGAAGCCTCAGGTATTGGCTGCTGCCAGAGGCCAGATACCAAACTGATGACACTCAGATTTTGTCTCCTTTTAATATCAGCGGGCTGCTGGGCAGCTGCACCAACACTTCAGCTGCTGCCCTCCCAACTCCAGATTTATGCCATCACCAGAGGAGTTTTCTGGCTTTTCTCCAAAGCCCTGAAGAGAAGAATCCATTTTGTATGTTTCACCAGCACAAACCACAAGTCACCTGGGATTCTAAAACTTCTAGAAGAATCTTGACATCTGTCATTTATTTAAAGAAAACAAACTGATCTTTCTCTGTGCATGATCTTTTTAATAATTAAAATGAAATTAAAAAAAAAATCAGAATCACACATTTATAATTTGAAATTATGCATATGAAGTAGGCTCTTTTCTGTTACTCAAAATTTAAGCTTAAAAATATGTCACATAGATCTCCCTTGCTTAAGGATACCTGCTCTTTAGGAAATTGGTTTTTGTTTATATCAGGACTCTGACAAAACTGTGGCATCTTTCTTATTATCTATAGGCTTGAGATCAGTGTCCTACCTTGCAAATGAGCTTTTATCTTCGTCTCCAATGGTCTGTGTAGCTCCTATTTCTTGGTCCTTCCATTCGTCAATCTGTTTATCTCCTCCTGAATTATCTGTTGTAATTAGAATACATTTTCTCATCTCAAGGGGAAACCAGCTCCAAATGAGTATTCTATAAAAGCAATTACTTTTGATATTAGATATCTGTACATAAAAACACAGTATTTCTTCCAATTAAAAAGCACTAATGAATTTTGTGTCTAGAGAGGGAGTAGCCTACGCAATGCTACAGTTTCTGCTAAGCCAATGAACAAAACATTAGACTTGCAAGAGGGCTGATGAAGCCAGCAGTGGCATGTGTGCCACACTTTTGAATAGTAGGTCAGGGAGAGAAGATGGCTGTGCAAGGATGTATGTTTCTTTTTTTTTCCCCAAGCCTATTGTATACATTGATGGACTTGATCATTCTCCACATTGTGCCAAGATGACTAACACAATTTTTCCTACTATGCTTGTCTCCTACACCTGGCCCTCCATGACATGTTTGGTTTTGTATTTCCTCAGATATTCCTCTCCTCTTCCTCCAAGTCTTAAGTCATGCACTAGGAATCTTGCATTTGGCATGGAGCATCTTTACCAGAGATCTCCATGGACTCCTTCCCTCTATAGACACAGGAGGAGTTGTGCTGAGCCTTCTCAGTGGGAAACCTGTCTTACTTATATCAGAACTGACATCTTTCATCATCTCAAAATAACCTGAATGAGTAGGGAGCTTTTATCACAAGCTTTTCTACAAAAGGAATAATTTCAGAAACATCTTGATCACGTTATTTTGGAGAAAACTATAAATCCTGTCCCTAGGGTACTTTCCCATAGGAATCCTCTCCTTTTCATCCCTAAGAAGTCATCTGTGTCTGGGGGGCACATTGGGATAGAATCTATTGAGTGGGCTAGAAAAGAAGATCCTCCAGTGGGCTATGAAACAACTTGTTTTCTTGCTGTTATGACAAGGATGAAATCCACAGGCTGCTGTTGCACTGCAACCTCTGCCTGTCCTACTGATCCATGTTGTCTTGTTGCCTTCTTCCCCGATTATCTTTCTGCATCTGTTTCTTGTCTTCAACATGGATAGTGAGCTCTTTGGGGTAGGAACTCTCTTTCTGGGCTCGTGTAGCATCTGCTATCATGGTGTCCTGAATCTAGACTACATGCTATGAAAACACTAAGAAAAAAAGCTGTTCTGGCCAGATCCTGTCCTTGCAGAGCTTACTATAAAGGATTTAAGGATTAATACATCAATATGGTATGGGCAGAGTGTGTAGGATGGAATAAGAGTCAGCTTCCAGCCCAGATGCTCATAACAGCCCTGGCCATTTTTAGGGCATTTTCTGTCTAATGTACTTCAAGCACTTGACAGATATTCATAGGTTGTGCCTCAGAGTGTTATCTGCAACCAGGAAATGTCCCTGTTTCAAAGAAGAAGAAACATAGGGCAAAGCACGTAAGAGGTTGGATATTAGTCCTCTTACCAGATAATTTGTCCTAATCTACATAATTTCCAAGGCTCCTGCTTCTGCACTCTCTCTGCCTGACTAAATTCTGTGGGCAGAAAAGGAACAGCCCTCCTACAGGCAGAGCTGCCAAATCACTTCATCCCTTCTCATGATGACCGTCATTCAGCAGTCTTCTCACAGATAGATATCTTAGAGGATTGTCAGTCATCTATGGAGGAAGATTGAGAAATACTATCACAGGCTTCCACTTGAACAGACAGAAGGGTCTGGAGATGAGGTCAAGGTATAAAAACACTGCACCTCCTAGTTTCTAGAGCCAAAAAGTTGCACATCAAGTGCTTCAGCTTTACAAGTTATTGTACTTTTTTCCTTTTCAAACAGGATACTGTTTGTCTTCTCCCTGATGTATCTTCAGAGATACTTGGGGCTGATACTGGATACTAGGGGACATAAATCTTTCAAGCAAGGATGCAGCAAACTTGATTACAACTATAAAAAATAGGACTGTATTTTGGATTTCATATGAATGGAAGTACTGGAGTCGTTTAAATTGGATGGGTGTTTTGTCTGTTGCTCTCCTCTTTGCCAACAGTTGGAGCCCATGTCCCTGTGGAGTGTGATTTGGTGGATGTTTCTGTATGTAAAACTAAATCTCATCCACATGTAGCATTCCTTCTAGCTCAGACAGTAAGCACCTTTGATATGGAGAAAATTCAAATCCGTTCTCTGTGCAGCAAATCTTATGTATTGTGTAGGCTTACTGCAGGGTTGTGGTGGGAGAAACTGATTTGGGATATGTAAAGTTGGGATATGCAGAAATTAAGGGCCAGGCTCTGTTTAACATTTAGATTGAATCATGAGCTACACACTACTGACTCCTTATACTGCATACTACTGTTTGCAAAGTTGACTGAAATCTTATCAAATACTGAAATAGTTTCAAATAAGATTTTTTTTCTGGATATTGTTGATCCCTGTGCTCGCAACTGCAAAATGCTTTTACTTTTCCAGATTTAATTTTGCTGCACTGAGCTGCTAACACATTCAGCAAATTTATGCCTATGGGACAAAACATTTTTTTTATATTCTCCAAGGCAATAAGTGCAGAGACTCACTCTTTAGCTGGGATCATTTCTTCATTAGCCGTAGTTTGTGCAGTGTTTATGGGAGACAAGGAAAGAGGCAGATACCTGGTTTTGGCAAATTTTTGCATGGGATCCTTTGGCAAAAATAAAGCATAGAGCATGGGAGAGGGGGGGAAAAGAAAGCACAGGCTGTGAAACTTGTTCAGCATTTTGGCAGAGTCAGAGTAGTATCATAGAATCATAGAATGATTTGGTTGGAAGGGACCTTAAAGACTGTCTCGTTCCAGCCCTCCTGCAATGGGCAGGGTCACCTTCTAATAGACCAGGTTGCTCAGAGCACCATCCAGCCTGACCTTGAACACTTCCAGGGACAGAGAGAAATACCATTCTACATGTGATGCCATATGATATTACCTCACACCATTAGCTCCTGCTGACATCACAGGGAATCACTGGACACAAGATGCTTCAGCTTTTGCCAAGTAGGCCTGTGTTAGAAACTGAGGGAGGCTGCTTTTTAATTTGCAAATTAATCACAACAGGACAAGAATTCAGGCAGTCACTGGTTTTGATTTCTATCTCCACCACCATATCTTGTGCAATCCTGGGGAGTTCCTTACCCTTTCAGCACATCTTTTCTGCCTAAAAAAGGTGGGTAGGATGACTCCTTCGAACTTCAAGGGGCACTGGGAGTCCAACCTCACTGGTGTTTAGGAGGCACTGCAATATTTCAGTGGCAGTTGCAAAAGAGCTCCAAGTAGCATAACTTTCTGTACAGTGGGGGCTGCTTTGTATTCAGTACTCCAGTGAAAGGACATGTGAATCAATACAAACTCATGCAAAAACATTATCCTGGAGCACCTCAACGACTGAAGTATCCCGGGTAGAAGGGATTTGTTTATTTCTGAAAAAGATCTTTTTCTGATACTGAATATCAAGCCCAAAATCTGCTTCTTTTGGAATGCAGTAAATTACTTGGTTGCTTTTTATCCAGAGATTTCAAAGCATTTTGTAAAAGTAGTTACTGCTGCCTTTTTGTAGCCTCTGTATGTCCCTTCTTTGTCAAACCATCTGCGTGGTGGGACTCTTCAGCTTAATTTGAAATTCAAACAAAGCTCATGGCACCTTTTCTCTTGACTCTAGCAACTGTGCCCCATAAGGACTTGCTTAGTCTCCCCAGGGTGTCTCCTCCAGCACCCAGTATGGGCAACGTACTGAACTGAGCAGCCGATCAGAGTGTCCCTGGGCTGTGCTAGGTGAGTATGAGAGGCAAGGCGCTGTTTATGCGATTGAGCCTTTCTCTGATGTAAACATGTTATTTTGGAAAGCTTGTTCCTCTTAGTTATTTTTAGGGATCACTAAAATGGAGCCTTAAACAGCAAGACAACTTGTGAGCTGAGACCTTTTGCTTAGTGTTGAATAGCTTGCTCATATTGCTCTTTCTTCCTCCTCCTCCACCCAGCTGCTTTTCTTGTGCATCTGCTTTGCTCTAACAGGTACTCTTAACTCCTGAAGGAGGAAGACCAATTTTTTCCTCCATGCCTACAGATGTGCCAGTCAGTGAGGCTGTAACCTTCATCTGAAGTTTTAGTTGCAACAGAACAAGGTTACAAAATTAGCACGATACGGTAATTCAAGATGGAAGCATTAGGGCTGATTCTTTAAATGCAACTAATTCAATACCAGCTTCCAAAAGGATAGTTTTGTATAGAACTAGCTTTAAAAAGTGTTGTAAGTTGAGTCTTGTTTTAGCTATGTTACTGAACCTACCTAGATTCTTTCCTTTCAAAAAAATGTAACTGGAAATACTAAAAGTCAGCTTTGCCAATCTATGTAGAGTTGCTAGTGCCCCTGAATTATTTTTTTCTTTTTTTTTTTTTTCTTGGTTTAACTAGGATCTAAAGATTTTTATTGCCTTACGAAGTATGCAGGGATGTTTTCAACTGGGAAATCAGAATTGGAAAAGGAAGGAAACAGCTCTTGCTGAAGAGTTTTATGTTTCCTGTTTAAGAGAGAGAAGTATTTCAGGAGTCAGGTAAAACTGCTGGGTGGCTGCCAGTTTTTTTAGAAGGAAATGTTTCTTTCCCTCCTTTTAAGGTACTGGGAACTGGAATACTTTTGTGTAGTTATTCAAGAGTGCAGATGGTCTAAGTGTAGATAAAGCTCAGAAGTTTGGCCTTGGAGACCTTCTCAATCTAAGACTGAGACTGGTCAGCAAGCACATTTCAGAGATTTTGCAGCAGTTCTGGTGGTGCTCACCGAATCTGATGGCATTGGTGATGGATCTGGCCTTGTGATTGTGCCCAACATCCCTGGTACCACCTGAGCAGACTTCAGATGAAAGAGGGATGAGATGTGGGAGCAGAGCCTCAGCTGCTGAAGGGGAGGTGGCCTTGTCAGACATGGCAGGAAGGCCAGAAAAAGGCTAAGAACAGACCTATCCTATTGTGAATGTGGGTGTATAATTATTTTCAATTGCTTATTTTTATTTTGAATTGTCAAAAGGTTAATTATATCTGAGAACCTTGGCTGCATCTGATTTACAGTTGCCTGTAATTGTGTTGCAAATAAAAAAAACCCAACAGTAAAATAATCACAGATGTAGTTTGACCTTGCCTTTGCCATAGTTTCTCATGTAAATCCTCTTCAGTAATTTTCCCATCGTCACAGGGTTTATGGTGAAAAATAGAAGGTCTTTTTTCTTCCTAGAAAATTATGCATCCTGCAGAGTAATTAATCTGGTTAAAAAACTAAGACTGGTTCATTCTGCTCTCCATTCTCCCTGCAATTTCTGTCTTACAGAGAAATCTCTGCAGTGAGAGCAATAAATTTGAAATGAATGACAGACACTAATTATTTGTGACCTCATTGTCATCTGCAGCATTGAACTGGCTATGACTGATCCGAGTGTATGTGCTGTAGATCTTTTTAGTCTAAAAATTTGAAGAAAAGATAGCTTTAAAAATAGCAGCTCACTGGGCATTATCATACTGTTGTTCCATTTCTCCCCTCTCTGCCCATCACCATTTCGGAGCTGGCAGCATGATGTGACATGAGCCACAGGGTTACACTATCAGCAATGCTACTGGACTCTGCCCACAATGGCTTCACAAACCATGGAAAAATGGGTGAAATGGGTGCTAGTTTGAGCCATAGGTAAGTAATTCAAAGATAAGAGGAAGATCTGGAAGCGTGCAATGAGCTTAAAAGAAGAAAACAGATAAGTTCTCTCATCTGATCTGCCTTAGTTAAAACCCAGGTATATGCTGGAAGCTGAACTAAAAGCACTTCTCTATCTGTCTTTTTTAGCTTTTATACTGCTTGCCATCACTGTAGGACCTAAACACCCAGCATATAAAATCAATAGCAACTGTCTCTCTGCCGAGCAGCAATATTTCCAGAAATGTATCCCTTTCCCTGTTGTTCCAGTAGGCGACACCCATAGGAATGAATTTTCCTGTGAGCTGTCCCTGAAGGCTGTTTGGGTTTTTGCTGAGCAGAAAACTCCCAAGCCCTAGGGCACAAATAACTTGTTCTTTGCTGACTCTCTGTCTTAGGCAGCCTGCCTATGCATCCTGTGGAAGCACTGCTGTAGAGTATTCTGCTCCTCCGTGTCCTCCCAGGTGTTGTTCCCATGTTTGGCATGCTGGAAGGCCTCTGATGAGATGATTCTGCTCAGTGGTCCCAGACTGATGGGCACCCCTCGGATGAGGGCCTGGAGGATGTGCTGAAAGGTGTGTTTTGTTCACCAGTGGCGTCTGCTTCAGCCAAACCTGGGAGAACACTGTCTCCCATTGCCTGCCTCCCGATCCCATCGCTTTTGACCGACCTTTTTTTTTTTTTGAGAAGATGCTGCTGAATTGGCAGCCCTTTTCTGTTTTTTCACAAAAGGCTGACCAATGCAGGTAACTGTGGATTTGGGGATTAGCAAGTTAAGATCTTGACTTAGGTAGCCGTGGGGCAAAGATCTATGTGGGGTAGACATTTGCTGAAGCAACAGGTGAGATGCAAAATGCTATGCAAATGTTATCCTATGTGACACATATTGTATCTAGCTAACCAACCATGCATTGAAGAACATTGCAATTGCTGCATTTAACATACACTCACATATATATTTAAAATATACTATATACATTGTTCCTAAGAACTTCTAGAGACACTTTAGGGCTTTTCTTGAATAATGTGATATCATTTATTTAATTGCTGCTTTATATTGGTCAACGTTACTGCATTGCTATAATAACTGTCAGACAGAGTAGGCTACAATTTGGGTAATGAATGGGGAAAAAGCTCACAGCAGTATATTCTGAGGGTAAGTCAGACATATGATGACTCTTTCCTAGAACAAGATCAGATTAGCTGCATGAAGAGCTAGAATATCAGATTTAGGAAAAAAAGTATATGAAATAATTGTTATTATGCATGGTTTGCAAGGCTATCTAACTAATTCTCTCATAAGAAAAATAGCAAAGTGCTTGATGCTTCCTGTGGGTTGAAAGTTTCATTCCTCTGTTACTTGTGCCATAAAGATGCAAGTGTTTTGTTCTGTAAACTGCAAGATCATATAGCATAAAGTTTTCAACTACTGGAATTAAGTTGTTGCTTAAAGTCAAATGAGCATGCCACATCTTGGAGATCCTTTCATCAGAGCAGGTCAGTTAACTTTAATGAAGTCATCTACAATTTGCTTTGATGTAACATCAGAACGCAGCCCAGATGATTCCAAATAATCAGCAAATGAATTTCCACATTGCAGTTTTTCAAGGACATAGGCTTTATGAAGTGTCTAGTTTTCTGGATTCTTTAACTTCTAAAGTGCCTAATTTAACATGCTTTTAATAAGTCCTACTTGCGCTTTTTTTTTTTTTGAGGGAATTGCTGACTTTTCTCTGAAACTGAGCCCCCCCCTTTAAGATGCCGTATATTGGGCAAGTAAAGCAGAGGCATGCAGCATCACTGCTTGCTATTAGTCTCTTTTAAGTCTGAGACTGTATCATGCAGGAAGATTAGGCTACTGTGTTTTTCCTTTTTGGTGGGGAGGGATTTAAAGTCTCAGACATGCAATTTCTGTGATTACTTGAGCAAGGACTAGTTATCAGGCCAGGGATGGCAAAATTAGGCCCTTCTGTTCTAATTTTTCCAAAGGAAGTAACATTAAATACTAAAGCTGGTCAAAGTGCTAAATAGCCTCTCATCCTAAATTGGAACAAAAGGGACAAACGTTACAATTTCCTTCAAAATGAAGATTCCTAAAATATTTTCAGAAATATTTAATATGTATTGAAGTGCTTCACTTAGTAAGGTAAAAGAATTTCTGTTGTTTGAAATCACTAACTGCGACGCAACTCTTAAAGAGTTTTAGTCATGTTTCAACAGAAACTACGATTGTCTCATTCTCCACTTTTCTTGCAGAAAATTGTTTCATTAGAAAATTAAAATAGTCCTCCTTAAATACCCCAAATATCATGATATTTCATTTTTTGCTTACAGCTTCCTCCTTTGCATAACCCAGTTGGAGATACGATTATATCAATTCCTAATTGTGAGCTTCTGTTGTGCTAGTTTCTCCCTGTCCCTGCAGAATGCAGAAGTATAATAACAGCTGCAGGTTGATCGCTTGATGCTAACCCAGTTGCTTTATGATGATTGCTGCAAGCAAGAATAGAAGGTTCTCAGGCATTTTTGAACCAGTTTTAGTGGAAGAAAGATTCATAAGGTACATTTCTGCAGAGAAGTGTGAGCAATAAAGAAGAGTGGTTTGTGATATATGAAATAAACCTGTTCAGTTTTTAGGGGCAAGAATACTGTTTTTCAAGAGATCACGTTGAGCTAATGTTATTCAGAGTAGCAACTCTTAGTGGGTTTGTACATTAATAACAAACTGTAGGCATAATAATATTTGTAATCATTAAGATAGAACCAGTCAGGACTGCATTAGAGAATAACAACCAGTGTCATAAGTCCTGTCCAGACTCAGCATGCTCAGTTATGTCTGTTAGTAAGCAGCAATTCAACACAGTACTATGATTTGAATTTGCCTCTGAGTGAATTACTACCAGTATAAATCAAAAGGAAATTTTGACTCATGAACTAGCTCCTGTTGGGTAGAAGTTTGGACAGCAGAGACAAAACTCTGTTTTTCCGTTTACCTGAAAATGCAGCTAGGCAGAGATTCGTGTGCCTAGCCTAAAACCACAAGAAAGACTCTTACCTCCTCTACTTCTGCACAGAGGAGCAGCGTGGCTGAGACAAGCATGCAAAACCTTTGTAAATGCTTTTGCACATGCCTGAAGACAGTTTCATGAATTCAAGAATAATGAGACATGAATGAAAACTCTGTAGATATTTGAAATAATTATAATAATCTTTGGAAACCTTTAGTTTACTTTTTTGCAATTCTTGCATTAGGTGCAAATTCTCTAGGTTTTAGTGGCTTGTGCTCGTAACTCCTTGTGATTCTTTTTTCTTTTTTTTTTTTTTTTTTTTTGGCAGAAAGATGATGCACAGGAATAGGCTCTCTGCCATGCTGCTGGGGCTCAACTCAGTCCAGCTGAACTGATTTCTTGCATTCTGCTTGTACGGTTTGAGACAGGACATTGAGCATTTTCCTACTTGTCTTCTGGGTTAGTTCCATACTTTACTGAAGGAAACTGCTTTGGGAGAAGAAGACAACATAGGAGTAAGAGTAGTCATTAAACAGTAGAAGGGTTCTGTTTTGCATTACCAGATGTTAGCGGATAAGTCATCAAAAGTGGTCCAAGATCCTAGTTTAGCAGTTTGACTGACTGAAGAAGGGAGCTGTCTACCTTTCCCTTGCCTTGAGCATACCTTTCATTTTTCCTAGCATTTTGTTTCACTTACAACTTTGAAGAAATTCATTATTGATTAAGCATCAGTATCAATTGCAATAGCTCCGTGCTTTGGTCTTTTCTCTCTGTGTCCCAGTAATACAATACACTAGAAAAAGATGCTGTTTTGAAGCTTCATCTTTCTACTTTCCCCTCATGAGTGCGTGGCCTGTAGGGTTTCTGCTCGTGCCTCTCTTCAGTCTCCCTTGCTAGTGAGACCTGGAGTTCACCTCCCACCCCCACACCTATAATGAGACCATGGCTGTCTGAGCCTCTTGTTTTCCCTTCTTTTCAACAACTCACTAGGCTTGAATGCTTGCAGCTGTCTGAATTTTTCAAAAGCTTGGCCATGCCAAGAATGTTTTTCTGTAGGGCATCCTTTTTTTCTTCTTCTGCCCTCTGCCCTCCTACTAAGATTCTTGATTCATTCTGAGACAGTTGAGCATTTCAGTGCATGATGATGAGGAACATGAAGAAGACATCAAAGACACAAACACAAGCAAGGTCTGTCCTGACTTGGGATCGCTGATTGCAGTATGAGGTATGTGTTTTTGTAGGCAATGTCTGAAATTCAGTACCAAAATTCCCAAGTACTGCAGGTACTCAATCCTTTTATGTTCAGACTCTTTGTAGTCTTGCACTTAACCTTAGCACAGGATTTTCTCATAAGCACTACAGTAGAAAATGCTAACTTAGCTCTTTCAGACCACTAATGAACCACTGTCTCTCTGTTCTGTCCTGTAATTAAGCAGAGATGATGATGGAGCTATAACAAGTGAGAACAGTGTTAGCAGTGAGGTGCAAAAAACATTCCTTCATGAGGGACTCAACTGTCCCAGACCTTATTGTGACTTGGAGAAGCCAGTCCCAGCTTTGTACTGCCTTGCGTGTTTGTTACTAGCAAATGTTGACAGTTTCTTTCTGTTTTTAATTGTTTAATTGAAATAATGGCATTTTCCTCTTGAAAAAGTCTTAATTTGAAAAATGTTGAGCAGGTCAAACTCTAATTGTTTTGCTCTGCGTTGTAAATAATTTGGAGGATATTTGCACATTTCTGTATGATATCCCTATCCCCAAGACTATTATAAATAATTTTTTTGCTTATAATGATTTGTTGATAGTGAACCTTTTGGAAAGGAAAGCTTTGACATTAAACACAGAATATTTGAGGACCTTATTTATGAGAATTCAGCACCGAGTTAAATGCCTGTTGCCATGGAAGAGGTTCTTGGCAGTGTGATCATATGGGCATTTTTAATGTCAATTTAGTTTGGTTTTGCATGTATTTTTGAGTTGTCCAGTAATATACCAGTGAATGACACCTATAAATGCGTTGTTGACTGGCTAGTATCTTAGCACTAACCAAGTAGGGCTAATCATTTTAGCTCAAGTGTGTCCAAACTTTCTGATACTATAAACTGTATAGAGCTGAGTATCTTACATAATCTACATATTTTGTTCATCAGAGATCTGAAGGACAGAGGAAATCTGGAGTAATCCCCAGGTGAGAGAGGGTGTCAGCTCCCTAATATTTTTTAGCACATCTTTGTGGGAACAGACTGGGCAAGGTGTGCAGTTGAGTCCAAATGACCCATCTATTGACTCACATGGTGAAATCAGATTTACCCTGTATTGCCTACCCAGCAGCAGCTGGTGACCAGTTGCACAGCTATATTCCCAGCATGGGATCCAAACCTGAACAATTCAGGAGCTGCAGGTGGTCTTAGAACCACAAAGCAAATGTGTCAGCTCCAACACTTATTCCAGAACTGACGTTAATATGGAGTTAAACTGACAGATCTACATATGGTAGAAAGTCAACGTATCTCCCTTTGAAAGAATGGAGCTATAATGGGCTATACTGGGAAAGGGCCTGGCCGCCAATTTTTTTGAGGAAAATTTATCTTAATTATCTTGAGGATAATTAGGCATTTTGGAATGTTTGGAAATAAGATTCCTGTTTCCAGGGATTTATACAGGAAAAAGGAGAAATCATGAAAGCTGCTAATTGATTCTTTATAGTTTGCTCATTAATAATTATGCACTGGTACTACAAGATTTGTTGATACGGACTCTGGTTTGAAAAGCTGAGGATAATTTCCCCAAACCCATGAGGGTTTCAGAGCTGAGTTTCATGGGAATTCAGGTCTTGTTTACCTAAAAATATTCTGTGGTCACAGAAGAGGTTAGATCCATTTCCTTTGTAGTATAATCAGATTTTTTTTGTCTCTTTCATTTAGGTCTGGCAAAGCCTATGGGATTAGTTGAAGGTCCAGGAGGCTTGGGCCAGGGGGGAATGGCTGCTACCCTGAGAGACGATAGCCATGAATCAGAGACTAAGTATGAAGAATATGGTTACAATGCCCAACTCAGTGACAGGATATCACTGGACAGGTCCATCCCTGACTACAGACCAAAAAAGTAAGTTGAAATCCACATTATTATTAAGAGAAAGTGGCTGATTGTTGTTCTGTTGACCCATGGTGGCATTCTCCTCTTCACATCCCTTCCTGGTTAGAGTATGACAGCAGTTACTCATACATATAGTCTTGAGCTGAGTGAAAGTTAAAAAGACCAACTGCCATCTCAAGCATGAAGTGCCATGTTAAATGTGTAGCTAATTCTGTGAGTAATGCATTAATACAAACTACATCAGCGTATTGGTGCTTATTGGGTTTGACTCACTTAGAAAAAGCCAGGAAGCGCTAGCTGAGCCCACTGTCAGGGGTGGGAACCTTAGTCTGTGCTTCTTGTAGCCACGTGCAATGGAACAACAAACACTTTGTAGACACTGGCCACTTAAAAAAACCCCAAAACTATCAAATCAGCTGCCTTTTCTTTAATTGCATTTTATGTTCTTAGGATTGTTTAGTTGGGGTTTACAATGTGCTGAAACGTGAACTAAGTGTAATCCATCAGGGTCCTATAATTGCAATAAGATTTTTTTTTTCCTTTGGAATGTGTGTTTATTTTCATTCTAGTGTTATAGTCTTCACATGCCTGTGCTATGTTTGACATTGCAATTATATGTTTAATATTTGTACTGATTTATTATGTTTCATATTAAATGTCTTTCAAATCTTTCATATTTATGGAGTTATGTATCTTCCAGATGAGACATCTGCACTGTCATCCTATGAATGACAGTCAGTAATGTCTTAATACAGAGGAGATCAGCAGCAATGCCTAGCTACTCTCAGGAGACAGAATTGAAAAGAATACTTAATTAATTTCTAATAATAATCTTCTGTTTTAAAAGACCCACTGGGGCTCCTAGGCAGAACTGAAAGTTAAATAAAAAAGTATCTTATTAAGTGGCAAGAAAAGTTTAGCCAAGCAAAACAGCTGTGCTCTGTGAGTAGATTGCAATTGAATTAGGATTTTAGGCAGTTCAAGCTGCCAAAAACAAAATCCAGCAAAACAGAACTTCAGCTTAACTACAAATTTCATTAGCTGTGTTACATATTAATCTAATCTCAGAAGTATTGACTCAGCATTTGTTTTCTCAGACACTTGCTATACAACAGAAAACCTAGATAAAAGAAGTGGCAAAGAGAAAAAAATTTACTGCTTTGATATCATATTTGATGCAAGCATACTGAGTTGCCCAATGGTCTCATCTCTCCATCTTTCTTGATGTATCATAAAAATCCATCATGGAATTATTCTGGGGAAAAAGTAGTCTGTAGTTCTGCAAATATTTGAATTGTGAATCAGATCTGGTCCAAAGACCCTTAAAATCAGTGTGAAGTTTTTCAAAAGTCAGTGAGGTTTGACCTGGCCTGTTATTAGCTGCTGCGGTCAAGTGGATAATAAATGAGAAAGCTCTACTAGGAAATACAAAAGCAAATGTTGCAGAGCTTGAATCTAGCTCAGCAGCTGTCAGAAGCATGAGAGCATTTGCAATGCAGTGATGTTTCACTTCAGATTATATTCTTCCACAGTTTTACTTGGAAGCTTTGATGAGTCATTCAGATAAGCTTTTTGACATGGTCATTTTGAGTATCTCATAAGGCCATGCTGCATGATTAATTGTCTGAGTTATTGGGAGCACTACCTTCCTTGGGGTGTTTTGACACTTTTGAGGTGGTTCTAGTTAGGTCTAGATGCTGGAATTGGAACACTTGTCTCTAGATACTTATGAGTCACAGGAAAACCCTTCAGATTGAATTTGTTATGAAAAATGAGTGAAAGTTTGGAGAAGGTAGAAGCTCTTAGTATATGAAGAGTTTTATCCACTTGTATGAACTGAGAGCAGCCCTGAGGAGAAGGACTTGGGGGTGTTGGTTGATGAGAAGCTCAACATGACCCATCAATGTGGGCTGGCAGCCTAGAAACTGAACTGTATCCTGGGCTCCATCCAAAGCAGTGTGACCAGCAGATCGAGGGAGAGGATTCTGCCCCTCGGCTCTCCTGTCATGAGCCCCCCCCTGCAGTATTGCCTTCAGCTCTGGGGCCCCCAACACCAGAGGGATATGGACCTGTTGGAGCGAGTCCAGAGGAGGCCACGAAGATGATCCGAGGACTGGAGCACCTCTCCTATGAGGGACAGGATGAGAGAGTTGGGATTGTTCAGCCTGAAGAAGAGAAGGCCCCAGGCAGATCTTAGAGCAGCCTTCCAGTACCTAAAGGGGCCAACAAGAAAGCTGGGGAGGGACTTTTTACAAGGACGTGTAGCGATGGACAAGGGGCAATGGCTTTAAACTGGAAGAGGATAGATTTAGGTTAGATACCAGGAAGAAATTCTTCCCTGTGAGGATGGTAAGTCACTGGCACAGGTTGCCCAGAGAAGCTGTGGATGCCCCATCCCTGGAAGTGTTCAAGGTCCCTTCCAACCAAACCATTTTATGATTCTGTCAAGGGAGCTTTGGCTGCCATTTGATTGCCATTTTCTGTGAGAAATTTCTGCTGTTCTCATGAGCAGCATTTTTTGTCTTTGTCCCCTTGAAATGCACAGCTGCTCACATACAGTCTTTCTTCGGAGCTCTCACTATAGTGCCAAGAGGCAGTTTTCACTCCCTACCTTATCAACCTCTTCTTACGCACCATGTAGTACCACATCTGCTTACCTAACAGGTGATAGTTGTGCATTATAGCCATAAGGCAAAGCTCAGCTTGACTTTCTGTTTGATTTAGACACTCTGCTCTAATTATATATTGGAGAGAACTAAACCTACAGATCTTTGAGATAGGCTTTCGGAAAATCATTCTTGTTTTGTCCAACTTTGTATGCTGACGTACCCAATGGTCTCATCTCTCTGTCTCTTGATAATAGCTCTCATTTCTGAAACCTTCTAGTCTGCTTGTGATTTAAATTCATGTCATTCCCAGAACTTTTCATTTTTAAAAAGGGAGGACTTTTAATTTTTAAATTGAGAAGCAAGATAGAATTAATGTCCAAGGCCATGTAAAAAGTTCCCAGTCTATGAATAAAACCACTTACCTGGATTTGCATTCCCAAAGTATTAAACCATGCTTTCTCCTCATTCTGGCTTCCATTTAAAATGTTGAGATATACATATTTGCACACAGCATTAGGTATTAAAGATATGAACTAGGAGAATTCATACTCAAGTCAGCATTGCATAGACACAGTTTATGTAAGTAAACATGATTTTGCTATGCAAATGTGGGACTTGTAATATTCCAGGCTTAGTCTTCTTTTAAAAGACATTTGATCAGAAATATTTTCTTTTAGTTAATTTTATCTTTGAACTCGCCCCTTATTGTTATCCAGTATCTTATTCTGGTAGAATAAGGCCTTTTGTTCCATCTACAAGCATAGCTTCAGTAAACATTCAGCAATTTAATTGCTTTTCAAGAGATATTCTCATCCCCACACAGCAAATTAAAAAAATACATTACACTAAAGAGGTGTTCAGTCAGACAGCGTGACCATGAAGGCTCCTAAATTGGAATCACCTCCATGTCCTTCCACTGCAGTAAAGCCTGCAAGCCTGGGTGGGTAGTCCTGCTCTTGAGGTGCTTTTCCCATAGACTGACATTGTGTTCTGCTTTCCTACCTGCTACTGCCAGTGCAAATACTCCTTTTAACTCAGAAGCCTTTTCTTTAAGATAGGAATCACTAAGTCAGTACAGGAGACAGCAGCAGAGTTTGTCCACGTTGTGTTTGTGTGCTAAATCAAAGCAATGACAGTAAATAATTTGTGATTGCAATTCACACAGTAATTACAAATTTATAGTTTGATCCTAATGTGCTGTAATAAACGTCTCTGCTTTTTCTTCTCAGTATCAGAGATATATAAATATTATCAATACCTGAAGTTTTTCAAAGGCTATATCACCATGGAAAATATGTTGCAGAGAGCTCAGGATGTTTAATGTCCTGATTTCTCTTCCAAGCAGTAAAGTGTTAGCAGGACTTTGTAGCCCTCACTAACAGACCCTATTTTCTCTGTATAATGGAAGAAAGAGAAGCGTCTCTTGTAAGGAACAGGTTATTTTCCCCTTGGAAACACACAGCTAAGCTAGAGCTTGCTCTGCAATTCTCTGGGAGAAGTGTTATTTAATAGTGCAATATTATTGGATTAATTTCCATTTGTGTTATTCCATATTCACAATGGGTGTTGTGATCACATAAACCCGAGTACTTAGTGGAGATAAATCCCGTGTTGGCCAATGATCCTTATGTATACGCACAGGAAAGCAGGAGCATGTGTATTTGTATCAATCATCTCTACTAATATGTGTAGATTTAGAACAGTTTTGAATCCTACCCCCATGGGAACGCTGTTAAATCTGCTGGGCTGTGTTACATGTATTTCTTAGCATAATGTCAAAGGGCCGAAGTTTGACTGAATAGTCAAAAATAGATCTGGAGCAACTGAGATTTTGATAGACATCCTGCACTTTCAAACAGAAGTGCCCAGAGTCAGCCACCTAAACCCCTGCATAGTCATTAGTCTTCAAATGGCTTAGTTTGTTAGGGGTACTGAGAGTAGAGAAAGAGAACAGGTTTAGCTGGGATATGCTATATTGCTGCAATAGGCTTCAGGAATGGCAGCAGCCATCCATCTGCCCTTTTGGGGGAATAACAGCCTTCACTGCTATCAGCTGTAGCACAAAATATAAGTCTGTGCTCCAGTAACAAAGGGTCAGACTCAATCCTTCCCAATCATGCATGAAGACAGAGGTGCTACAGCCCCATATGACAGTAGCTTTTGACTTTATCAAAGATGAAGAATGCAAAAAAAAGTCAAAACCTTAGGGAATTTCATTCAAAGGTGGGGGAAAGGCCTCCAAACTTACAAAAGCTGTTTGTTTTACACTGTGGCATCCTGGAAAACTGGGAAGTCTCAGTTAACCAGATGTTTTCAAATGTAATCGTTGTCTCTCGGTAACATAAATTCCGCTGTTCTTTCCGGTGCACATGCAGGATTGCAAGGGGTTGAATTAAACAGGTGGAACACCTGTAAATCTGGCATTTTCTAACTTTCTATCACTTGACTTTGCAACTTAAATAACTTCTGAGGTTTCTTTACGTGCAGGACATGTCCACACATATGCACACATGCACTTGTCAAAAACACTTGCTGTGATACATTATGGATACTTTTGAGAAAAGTTAATATGATCCTGGAGCTTCCATAATGGCTAAATGGGCTTTTACAAAAAATTGTCACCGCTTGGTGAGGATCTTTAATTTAACTGATCTTTTTTTGTGCAATTTGATGCCGAGTGCATTGTGGCAGTTCAGTGATAACGATAATAACTAATACAAGGATCCAGTCTGCTGGCTCTATCAGCCAAAGAAGATATTTCTTTGTGTTATGGTCATGGATGTTTGTATTGAAAAAATTCAGCCCTAAAGAACAAACTTATTAATGCTGAGGCAACTCAAGTCTTTAGCCATAAAAAGCAGAGGAATCTCGGTCTTGAGGAAATTACTTTCATTTATTCAGTTCTTTTATGGAGGCAAGCATTTTCATTGCTTGCTATAGACATTTGACAATAGCAAAGCTATTGCATCTCTAGGGCTCTGAAGTGTAATTAATGGTTCATTCCACTCTATACCTAAGGAAAAGCTTTTTTAATTACCTATCAAAAAGGATTCTGGAATTGATCAAATAGTGCTATCAGGGGGACAGACTTGGTAAATAGACCTCTGATTTGTTCATTCAAGGGTTTAATAGCAGTAGCCAGTGTGAGGCCAGTAGCTAGAAAACAACCTTTCTGTAGGAGATTCTCCTTCAGTGGCCAGTGAGCTCAAGCCTTTTGAGAATGCAGAATGTTCACCTTTAATTTTGATCCTTTCTTTTGGCAGTAGAGCTCTGTGGACTCACTGATATTTGAGCCATCAATCAGCAGCTCTCTTGAGCCAAATCATATAGGTGTTTGCAAGCTCTCTATCATGAGAGGATGATAAGTGGTCTGGTAAAACGGCCCCTTCCCGAGGCTGTCGGAGCAGGCAGCTCCTCTGCCCGTCTGTGTTGGATGTCCTTGCAGGGACAAGGCAGGAAGGCAGATGGCTTTCAAAGAGCATCAGCTTTTGCATGAGTAGATTGGAGAGGGCTAAACCTGGTATTATTTGATTTTCTCCACCTCTGCAGCTTGCTCTGCCTCGTGACCCACTTTTCAAATCCTCTGGGGATGCTGGGTGTTCTTTGCACTGCTTAGAAAAGTGACACAAGAATCTCCAAATTAAGACAGACCCTTAGGATTCTTCCCAGGTTAACCAGAGTGCAACGTAATGGGCCCCTTTGCAAGGAATATTTGAACTGGAGCAGATCCAGAGCTTTTCAGGAGTCAGAATTTCTGATGAGCAGAAAATGACAACTGAAAAAAAACCACCACTGAAAAATATTTTGTGTGAGGCTGAACATCTGTGAAATGATTATTTAAACAAAATGTTTAGACCAATGAAACATTTAGTTTCCCATGAAAAAAATCAGTTTTAAAATAATGAATTTTGTATCACTGGCTTCTACCAATACTTTCAGATTAATGTAAGGTCACAGTAAATTGAAACATTAGTTAAAATTAAGCATTTCCTTTTTTCAGCTGACAGTGTTTCACAATCACAGTACAGGGACAATATTTTGATTTTCATTAGGCTTATTTTTTAATAGGAAACTTTTTGACTTCTTTTTTTGCACCCACTCTCAATAAATCTAAAGAACCATGCTAAAATTCTGAAAAACACATTTTGGCCACTCTGATTGCATGTATGACGTAAGTTGAAGCAGAGAGAAGGAAAAACAGAGATAGAAAATGAAGCAGACAAAGTTACCTCTGGGCAACAGATTGGGATTGTTTATTGGAGGGAAATTGAATAAGAGATGAAACCAACTGAAGTGTTTTAATTAGATCCCAAATCAATGTCCAGATGTGGAATTTGAACAGTGCAAAGGGGACATGTGCATACATGTGCTCTGGGACTTTATATAGATCTCAACCAGCTTTGCCAAGTTACGCAGGCTGGACATTTTCCTTGGGCTCTGAATCCCCTACAAATAGCACAGACACCTTTGTGCACACATTATCTGTATGCACAGTTGGTGATACAGCTTCATAGAGATGTACCCAAGTTTGACCTGACTTTCCATCTTGCCCAAGAGCAGAAGGAACTGGTGTGGACTGAGTAAATCTCTCTGCTGCTTCTTCTGCAGAAAGCTGGGCTCTGACCAGCTACTGCACAGTGTTTAGTGTTGTAATTCTAACTCAGTTCATTTGGGATAGCAGTTGACAAGCTAAATTTGCTTATACTGCTGCCTCTGGGCCAGTTGTGCTTATTTGTGTATCTCAGTTTATGCCAAAGCCTTATCACTGCATTTTGGGAAGCATTTCCTATTTGGCTGTAAAGGGCTCAGACTGGAACTGTGTAAAGCCCTCAAAGGAGAGGAAAAATCACCTGCTCCTTTGGCTGGGAAAGGAAACTCCCTGTGAATCATAGGTACTGCCAGCCAGCCCCTGTGCTTTATACCCCAGTGCTCTGTATTTGTACTGTACCTCTGTAGTTGTCACTGAGACCTGTAGTTCTTACTTGACCCTGTTTATGAAGCTACTGTACGTCTTCCGAGAATGCCGTTTCCCACAGCATTCTCCTGGAGAAACTGCTTATGGCTTGAATGGGCATGCTCTTTGCTGGGTAAAAAACTGGCTGGTCTCTTGTCACAAGTAACAAGCATTAGGACAAGAGGAAACGGCCTCAAGTTGCACAAGGTGAGGTTTAGATTGGATATTAGGAAAAATTTCTTCACCAAAGAGGTTGTCAAGCATTGGAACAGGCTGCCCAGGGAAGTGGTAGAGTCACCGTTCCTGGAGGTGTTTAAAAGACATGGTTTAGTGGCGGTCTTGGCCATGCTAGGTTTATGGTTGGACGCAATGATCTTAAAGGTCCTTTCCAACCTAAATGATTCTATGATTCTCCCAACCTCTGCTGAAGCTCTGCTCACTTTGCATAAATAATGATATATTAATTGGAATGTGGGCTCAAACCTTTGTCTCCAAAATCCCAGGTCACCATTAGGTCTTTGAATATTTAATTGGTTATACAATGTTAAATTGCTTCAATGAGAAGACTGACTGAGGGACAGATCAACACTGTGACTGTATTTCCCAATAATAATAAAAAAATACTGAGAAGTTTTACAACCACTTTTTGAGGCCATTATCAGGAAGGTTCTGACTGATTTTGCTTGATCAACAGCAGTAGGGCATGACCATGAGATTGCCCAAGTTGCACTATGCTTAATACTCTGCCTTCTGCTTTGTTGTGCATAGGGATTGGTGGCCCCAGTCGTATGGGTAGAGAGTACCAAAGGTTTTTGCAGGACATGGCTCCTAAGCAGAAACTCCCCATGAGCTGGACTCTGTGGTGTCTCCATAGTAGCAGTGCCAGACATGTGGCAATATGTCACAGTTAATTCTGATATTCAATAGAAGTTTTCTCTGGCTTTTCCTGTTAGATATGTTATTGATTCCCTTTTGTCTAGTGCTAGGCTTTCCAGTTAAGTAGTGACTTTAATTATACCACAAAGTGTATAACATGGATCTTGAATATTAACACTGACCCATGGGATAATGAAAGGAGGACCAGCAACAGTAAACTAAAAAGAATCATAAAAATGAACAACCTTTTCCAAAAACCCACCTTACATTCAAATGCAGTATTTTTTCCCCTTGTTACATTTTTGCAGTGTCTTTGTCTATATTAATTGTTGAAGACAAGTTCTGCGTGACTGTCAGCACTAACAAACGTAGATTCAGTGAAGGCTGAATTTGATTAACTAGGGAGCATGAAAAATAACTGATTGCAATGCTGTGTTTAAATGCAGTAAGACTGGAAGCCATTCCCTGCAATTTGTCTGCACCAGAACATACTCTTGAATATATGAATAATTTTCCTAAGGTGGGTTGCATAACATTGACTAGAAATTAGACATCTAATTTAAGGTGATCAACTTGACTGCCTTTATAGTCAACGGAGAAGAAGAAGACATGGTAGCATTGCTTACGATATATATTGTGTAATGTCCTCTGGAGGTCCCTCCCTCAGGAGCCTAGGACAGCCAGCTTAAACAGGATTTCAGGTGAATCCAATTCAAAATGTTAAATGCTTGTAGGCATACAGAAACAAGAAGGAATGTCTGTGTTAGCAGGCCATGTTGAAGAATGACCTGCCAGCATGGGCAGCCTGGGTAAGGTTCCCCACCCAGCAGCTGTGGGGGTAAAACTGGATGCAGCACAGTTTTCAGCTGGGAGGAAAAGAAAAGATGATCAAAAAGCTGTTTTGCATCCCTGTTTTTCTTACAGATCATAAGGTTAAATGTGTCTCGCGTGACCTGCACATCTACAGATGCCTTAAACACCATTACCTTTTTTTTAAAAAAGTATACTTTAGACACTGTAGTAATTTTCTGAACTTGAAAACAGATAGGCACGGTATTTTCACAGCAGAAGGAGTATTTCCTCCTTAAGAAGAGCAATGGTGGTGTACTGTCTTCAAATTGTGTCTGCTATTTTTTCACAGGTAAATACATATCTGTAATGTAGAAGCACTACTGAGATCCAACTATAACTTGCAGTTGTCTGCAGCTGTGTGTTGGTATTTTAAAGTTTCTTTAATTTCCCTCCCCTGGGCCCATGGTTGATTGTTGTCTGCTATCACTTCCAGGGAGAAAAGGGTATTCCTGTAAATTTCTGAACTGTCATGTTATGTTATGATATCACATTACAGGATAAAAAGAAGTAACAGAACAAGTCAGGCAATTAATTCAGGGTGGTATTTCTTTTAATTTTATATTTCCTTGCATGTATCTCTGTTACACTACACCTGATGTCCTTCTTAACGGCTTTGACGGAATTCTCCTAGTGGTTTGAGATGATGTTCCCCTTTTCTTTCTTGAAAAGTGTATGCGAATTTAGTTCTGCTGACAATGTGAGATTTGTGTTATCTCTAAATGCCTTCCTGGTGTAACTTTAAAAATTAGCTAGTTTTGGTTCCTCTTTTATTTGGATAGATTTCATAGTATAAGAAAGTCAAGGTTTCAGGTCAAATAAAATGAAGGTTTTTTAGTTGTTGTTTGTGTCTTTGTGATAAAAACATGAACAGGCCAAAATGTCAGACAATTTACTCTTCTGTCTGAAATAAAACTGAATCGTGAACTCCAAGTTGATGCAGTGTTTCATTTTAATAGTGCCAGTTCTTGCTTGTTTTGCCCATGTCTCCTGTTTTGATTGAATTTAATGCTAGTAAAAGTGAGAGACTCTTAAAACTAACCAGAGCTAGAAGTACCTGACAGTTAGAGGCTCGCAAATGTAAGCTCCCTTTCTTGATTAGCTTGATCCTAGATGCTTTCCAAGGTTTTGTTTCTTTGAAACAGCACCTGCTACTTAAATTGTTTGGTGGTTTTATGATGTTGAAGTATAGGGCCTCTATTTTCTATTCCTCCAGCTTTCTGAAAAATTCTTGGCTTCTGTTATATTGCTTCTAAACCTTCTGCTGTGGTCTCAAAAAGAAACTATAGTCAAACTAGGTCACCTTGCCGAATTTGACTCTAAAGGAGGTCCAGGGACAGTTGTTTCCCATGCAGTCTGTACATTCTTTTCCCTCATTTTCTACCAAATCAACTAGCTGTCTTAATAAGAAATCGTTATGCAATTTTGGCCTGCATCCTTTTGGCCACAAGAAATCCTGCAGCAGCTGAACATTCCCACCTAGAGACTTCTCTTAAATATGGTGTAAGCCCTGAGGAGCAGGAGCTCCAGGCCTGTGCCTTGTTGCCTCCTTTGTAAAGCCAGCACCAGGCTGATCACTGTTGTCTATTTCTTGGCTGTCCAGGCATATTTAAATAAGCCTTGTGAAGCAGGCATCATGCAGTATGTGTTACTAAGGCTCAGAACTCCAAGGTGATGAAAAACCCACTCTGTGCATATAGCAGAAGGAGATCAGGGTGTAAAATCAGATTCCTGATCTCTGTGGTTCTTGATGATTCTGTGCATTGAGAGGAATGGTCATGTGAACACTGGAGAAACTCAACTGGAAAATTTCGTTTTTCACCAAAACTTGTGATGGAGCTTTTAACTAGCTGAAGTATTGTAAAGGCAGAGTCACTGGGGAAACACATGGCATGTTCTGTGTTTCTAGTTTGGTTTTTTTTTTTCATTCAGTGTGCAAGTAAATGCTCTGTCTTAAAAAGATCACTAGCCTAAGTCTATAATTAATGAATATTCCAGTCAAATATTACTCTTTGCAAAGAAAGTTGGTATGGGTTGCAATTTCTTAGGTTAAGAATCCTCTGTACATTATTGTGACCACCTCTGGTGTATAGATTAGTATATACAAGAAAATAACGCTTGGAAAAATACTCTGAATCATTGTTTCTTATCTCCCCTCCCTAGAAAGCAAGCTGGAAGGCCCTTGATCAGCAGAAGGTTAGCGATAGTGACAGAAGAGGAGGAAACATTATTCTCTTATTTCTGTAGAGAATTATGATACAGCTGATATATTGTGTAGGGATCACTTAAGCAATGACCGGAAGCCATTCAATGGAGGAGAACAGCAGAGCTGCCTACTCAGCACAAATACATATCTCTCCTTATATGTCTGAATTAAACAGAGAAAATCAGGACAACTGTCATGCAGATATCAGGCAAAATCCACATCCCCTTGGTCTAGGAAGTGCACCTACAATTTTGGTGGTGGAGTGGCAGGATTTATCAATGAGGCATTAGGCAGCTTTAGATTACAGGAGACTTTATCTCTGTATATTGCTTACACACAAAGCTCCCTGTTTCTCAGCTTCTAGAAACGAAGCCCTCTGGAGTTGCATTTTACCTGTGTGAGATGCCTTCAGCTTGTCAAATAGTTCCTTAATTAGTTTATTTTCTTCTTTGCTCCAAGGGATGAGTATATTATTTATTCTACGCTCTCAGACTTTTGTGAGTCCGCATTTATGTATTTTGTCTTCAGAATGACCTAGCATTGGGCTAGCCTCTAGGGTAGTATGAAACACACCTCTCTGGCAGTGACTATGGTTCAGGCTTGACTAATGGTAGAATATTAATAGCAGCAATAATAATTAAAACAGTGCACTAAAATACCCTTGGGTGCTGTTGCTAGGTTAGACTGTACCCCTAAAATTCCAGAGGAAAGGCATAAATTTTAGTTATTTCCATCCACAAAGTGAAGAGTTGTCTCATTCAGCAACTGGAGTAGGCTTTTATCTCCTCTGTGGATGTTTCATTAGGACACAGTTCTCCCAGAGGGTCATGGTGCAGTTTACATTAAACTCAAGATAAAAATGACATTGAAATTTTGCTCCTGTATTTTGTACACCGCCTGAAAACAAATGCATGACCTACAGCTAGTTCATTGGCTCGTTGCCTTGGTGTTATTAACCCACATGTACCCAAGAGACAGGGAATTTGTGTTCTGTTTGCCTATAGAGGAGTACTCAGCTCCTTTGCCTGACAGTTCTGGGAATCTCTGGAAGCAGTGCGGGGAAAGCTTCTCTAAGTACAGATTTGAGCAAATAGGCTGGATGGAACACGTTGAATGTGTCTGTTCATATATGAGGTATGAAGGAGGGCATGGTTGTGAACACAGCCTCAGTCTGCTGGGCAGACAGTTAATGGAATAATCTGTTCCTCCAGTGGAGAGCATTCACTTCTAGATTTCTTTCTGATGCCAAATTAGTTTCAATCTGCAAACACTGAGGATGTGACTTCAAAATGTCTATGGTCTATGGGCAAGTAGGAAAAAACACCAGACAACTTACAGTGAAAAAGGAAGTTGGTTCTCAGGAGGCGGATTTGGGCAGGAACAGTGCACGAATCAGACAACTTACAGTGATAAAGGAAGTTGGTTCTCAGCAGGCGGATTTGGGCAGGAACAGTGCACGAATGTTGAAGTGCTACAATGGCCATAGCTTCTCAGAGTCAGGAAAGAACTAGCGTGTGTCCTTGGCCCCCTCAAACTCACAATCATACTTAAGTATGTTGTCTGGTCTAGGATATGTGCCTAATTTCTGTCAACCTGAGTGAAGAGTAAGCATATGCTGACCTGTTTTTTCTGAATTAGGATGGCGGCTCATAAATATAAAAAATCCCCATACGTTCAGTGTTTCGCTGGCATGAAATGTGCACCCTAGATGTTAGCTTTGTGCTAGACGGTAAATGTGGCTGGATTTTTACAAAGTGTTTTTATTTCTAAATGTAGCCAAAATTAAATTAAAATGCAAGAATTTTCTGAAGTGCTCAAAATAATTAGAAGGTAAGAAACTGTTGTTAACATTTAACTTCTAACTGCATGAAATTGTTGAATACTGTGCTGTTCACCTCTAGCTATCCTTTAATTTAAACAAAAGCTATAAAAGTGCAATTAGGCTCCAGTCCAATGAAGCACTTAAATATGTTTCTGATTTTAAGTATATAAGTAACCCCAGTGAAGTTAAGACATGCTTAACTGCTTTACCTGAAAAGGACATTTCATAAAGTAGTTATAATATAGGAACAATCCTACAAGTATCACTGGGAAAGATGTAAAGAGAAGTAAAGTCCCATCTGCACTTCAGGATCTGACCGCTCTTAGGTTTTCACCAAGCTGTTTTTGCCCAGTGATTTATCTTGCAGGGTCCTGATCCAAATTTCGTTGAGATCTTTGGATGCGCTCCATCATCTGTTGTTAAAGAGGCTTAGTTTGTCAGGCAGTTTCCTACCCCTGTCTACCGAGGGAAATACTTACGATGCATGCACCTTCATTTGTCCTCTCTGCTTGACTTGGAGACATACTTTTTTATAAACACGCTGCGACTACCACCAGGCTCTCTGCTCAATCCCATATAAAGCATCTAAACATCATGGATTTAATACTCCCATTTTCAGTGCTAAATCAATGTTCTTTATGCATTTGTTCTTGGAACACTGCTCTATTTGAACCATAATTCTTCTCACATACCATAAACTTGTTCTGTTTTCACTCTGATAGAAATCGATCATTTAAAGCAAGAGGAAAAATGCTGTGACTACTGTTTAAACATTTCAAGGCCATTGCTCGTTAGTCGAATCAGCCTCTGCATCACCTCAGCACACCAAATACTGTGATTACCAGAGAAGCATGACCTTTCTGGCCTACAGCCAGCCTTGCAACTGCTGGGACAAAGCAAAATGAAGAGCTTCTCACTATGGTTTTGGCAGGCAGTGAGGGGATGGGTTTACTCAGTTTGTGACTGACCTCCCATTTGGTTGTTTACTCCTCCAACCGTCCTATATTTGTACATAGGTAGAAAGAAACATTCTTCTGCATAACTGGATTTGACCAGAGATTAAATCTGGTCTCCTGTGAAATATGCTGGAGTGCATTAAAGAAAGGATTGTTTGCCAAACATCATTGTATGTCCTCCCAAGACCATAAAAAACATTGTTAGCTGAAGTAATAGTGGAAAATGATTGCATTCCTCTATCCTCCTCCTTACCACCACACTGCGACGTGACAGCAAACCTGTAATGAAATCCATGAAGAGCTCCGCAGCAGTTACCTTGAAAACTTTTTTATTGCCCTACATTTCTGGATAACACTGTGATACTCAGCCTCTGTCCAGCACCAACAGCACCAGCTGAGGGACTGAGATAGTAAAAATTAAACAAAAGTACCTTGAATTTTTAATATTAAATACTTGCAGTAAATTTTTTAATAGTCAAGGATAACTTTCTGTATTTACATATTATCTGAATAACAAATAGCTTCAAGGGTACAGCAAATTGTTCTGTGCAAATGGAAAATGGTGAGTTTAGTCTTATACATTATTTATGGAAAATCATGCCTTTGATTTCATCCACTACACTATTTTTCCCTTACGTCTGGCATGGTCTTGGAGTGTGATGGGTGAGGCATTTCAGAGAAGGTGATATCTTAAGATATGTAGTCGGCTTTTAGATATCTGAGCTGTTACGTTCTCACTCCTTGCAGACACACTGGGATTAATTCTTCCTTTGACATAAATATCTTTTTTTGGGATCTTGATGTACCACCCTGAGTGGAAGAGTACTTCTTAATGGGCAATCTGCTAGAAATCACTGTTGGAAATGCAGCTAAGTAGCTGACTTCACATTGCTAGCTGGAGAGTAATGACCCTCGGTGGCAAGAACAAGAACTGGTGCCGCAGGGTAGCAGCCACTTTTGTGAATGCACCCTAGAAAATGTTTTCTGGCTTCTTGAATGGCTCTTTGTGAACCTTCCCTATTTTAAATATGAGGTCTTAGTTTTGGCGAAGCACTGAGATGAGTCTATATTCTCTGTCCTCCATAGACAGCATAGTTCCCAGAATTAAGTTTCAAAAAGTTGCACAAAAGGTGGTGTTTTCTGAATATATTTTACTGGCAAGCACTTCCAATCAAAGTACTGCTATTGTGTGTGAATTGGCAAAAAGCCTTTAGTTTTGCCTTTATTTAGTATCACTTCATTAGTTTCACTGATGTTTATACTTCACTTAACTTCAAGTTCAAAGAGCTCTCTAATCTCAAAGCAGAATTTTGCAAGACCACTTTATTTTTTAAGACAACTTTTGTCTAGTTTTTACTTTTAAAGGATGCAAGCTAAAAACCCAATTGGAACAGGGACCAGAATCTTTCCAAAATCTTGAGAATCACTTGACAAATCTAAATAAGCCATTAGTGTTTTATCACCTAAAATTGGGCAGAATGCATGTCACTTGAAATTTAGTTGGGCTCTTCCTTAAATTTAAGTGCAGCACCATTAAAAATAAAGTCGCATGGAGTATACATTTTCTTTGGGGCTTTTTGAAAAGCATTTGAAAGCAGATTTCAGCTTCTCCATTAATTTTCAATCAGCCTAATGCTTTGTGATGCAGCATGCATACAGCCACAGGCAGACCTGAATGGGCACACTGGGGGATAGAGTGGAAATTTCTTACAGATGGTATTTCAAAACATATTAGTGACTCAAGTTAAGTTACCAAAAAAAGGCAAATACTTTTTACTACAGAAGGATCTGAGCAGCTTTTAGACATTTTTCATGTTAATAAAGGGGCTTGTTTTAAAAGTGAATGGAACTAGTTTTAGCATTTTTATATGTATAAATCAATATGAGTATTAGACCTGATGGCATGTTTCTGGTATTGTTTGCCTGAGGAAAGGCAGAAATAGCTCATTGAAATACAAGGCCTCTTATTTTATGTGTGTGGCAGCTACTTTTGAAGAGTCTAATAATCCTAAATGTAAGGGCTAATAGTCTTTACAAGTGGGGCCATCTTCATGCTGCATATGTTAACTATGCATATATATGGTGCTATCAGTCACTGATTGACAGTTCTTAGGGCTTTCTACCATACACATAAAATAATTAGTCATAGAGAAGGGAGGAGTTAAGCCAAATAGAGCAGCAAGTGTGTTAAAAAACAAGAGATACAAACATGTGTTGTTTTTTTTGTGCAGAGAAATTAGTCCCAGTTGTACTGGCCTGGAACTTAAAAAGAAAGAAAAAAGGACAAAAATGATTCTCAGGAAACACTTGTCCCATGTGTATTATTGCAACTTCATGGTGTGAGAAACATTCACCTATGTAGTTTTTAAGAGAGGACAAAGTCTGTGAAGCAAAGGTTTATTTCAGTGCTGGGTGTGCGGGAGATCACCTCTGTGATCCTCCTGCATGCACACCGGTTAGTCCAACTTCCACAAATTTATTTAGGACAGTCATTCATATTCATGTCATTTCTCGGAAGTCTTATACATATTTAAATAATTTCCCCGAAGTTATTTACATCTATTCCCTCCCACTTGCATCTGTGCACTGTTGTCTAGGGGTCTTCCTTGGGGGTCCTGGTGCGAAGGCTCAAAAGTCTTCCTCTCAGTTGAACTTCTTATTCCGGTGCTTGTGCTCCATTGTTTCAGCAACATTGCAAACTCAAGTGGGCAGTTAATCCTCTCTTCCAGATAAGGACGGGAATGTGCCATCCAGGAAGAGGCTAATCATGGCTAAGATAAGTGGTGTCTCCATCCCCATACTTATCTTAACCCTATATCTGAATGCATAATGCCCTGTCTCCTTCCCCATTCTTGGGTACCTGGAGACTTACATTCTTTCCAACTGCCTATGACTTAAGCAAAACTACAATATTATTTATCACAATGGGGAGCTTTAACCTACCCGTGGAACTGTCGGTGTCCCAGCTTGAAAGGGCGCTCTCCTTCGTGGAAGTATTACAGGACAGAAATTTCTGTAAATTTGGTCTTTTCCATAGGAATTAGGACAGAGAAGAGAGAGTTCTAAGGTATAAAGGACATTTATTTTGAAAAGGCTGCTGCTGTTCTTCATTCTGCAAATCCTACAGGCATGAAGTGCATTTGTTCATGCCTGGGAATGTAGGAAATTCCAGGACCAGATGTGTGCTGGTAAACTCATGGCGTATTGCAATCATTTGTATCTGGTTGATATTAAAGGACACTTTGCCTTGATACAGGAACTCTTTGAGATCAGCATGGAAACAAGGATTTGGCCTGATTTCTTTCTGATGAATGCAGATGATTTCTTTCTTAGACATTTGGATGCAAAATAAGGAAAAATGTGTCAAGGAGGCATGTGAAAAAAGCTGCTGGGATTTCCCGCGGTATGGAGTAGATTTAAGATCTCCGTTTATTATAACTCTGAAAATGACCATCAACATGACTGTGTACCAGAAAAACTGGAAGACAGATTATTTTAGTTGACTTCCCCTGACTACCCTTTAAAATGAAGCACTGAAACACTGTGACAGGAGGGACAGACACAGTTTGTACTCAGGAACAGTTGAGGAGATGTCTTTATTTTAATTAATTTCTTCTTCAGGGATAACTGCTGAGGACATGCTGCATGGAGTGTGGCCAAGGGCGCAACTGAAGTCAGGTAGAAGTTATTCAGGGAAACTGACCATTTACAGACTGTAAAGTCCTGACAGAGGAGTGTTTTAAATAACGCATACTATGAAGATAATCTCTAGAGTAATAGAAAAGGCAGTCATTTCTTCGGCATTGCATTTAGTTCTTGCAAAACTGTCATTCACTTTGTGCCTTCAAGAAGAATCAGGCAGTAGAGCTCAAAATTGGCTTTCGTCGCTTTGGTAAATACTTTCTTGGCTGAGGACCCAAAAAAAAGGATGGATACAGGAAGTCAGTGTTAATGCTGAATGTCCAAATACTCACAGGAGTGTTATAGTACTTGCAGAGGTGGAGTGAAAACTATCCCAATTTCTTTAGCTGTCACTCAGGGGAGGAAATTCACCCACCAAATCCTTTGTTCATCAGTGTTGATGGTTTTTTGGAGCTGCTTGGACTACTGAGCTTACAGCACCAACAAGAATTGCACTCTATATTGTATCCGCACGTCCGCAAATAAATTCAGGAAAAAGGAGGTCATGTTGATTTTTTTTCTCTGTATGATAAATTAAAGTGGCGGCTCTTCCATAAAGCAACACAGACTGTGAAGAAATAGCCATGGTAAAAAATTGTCTTCTGGTATCATCATAGTTTCTAGGCTTTTTCTGAAAACAACTGTCGCTTTTCTTTTTGCCTTAGTTGTAAATACAATGGGCTGCTTCTCTCAAGATACGTAGAGCATCAGCGTTCTGTACCACTGCTCCCTTGTTCACAGTTGTGAGTATTTATATTAGGTGATTCTTAGAAAATGATGTCCTTGAGCTGCAAAACAGAGGGAGAAAGTAAAAGCAAGTTTTGAAATCAAGAATTTACTGTTCTGTTTTTTTTTCCTCTTGGATAGGGCAGAAAAATCCATCCTTAATATAGAATGTTATGGTATAATAGAGTTAACGCCTTCTATTGAGAAGGAGAATTAATTAGGAAGGAGTTGGAGCCCTCTGCCTGACAGATTCACGATCCATGAAGCTAATCAGTTTTGTAGCCTGTCATTGCTTTTGCCGTGGACTGGTCAGCAGTTGAATCCCATGCTGGAAAGGAGATGTTTGCAGCTTGTCACATTTTCACTGTTGTGCCAATGCGGAACAGGAACGTAATGCTAGTTTATTTCTGCATGTGAAAAGTTGCTACTGCATCTAGCACTAGCTGCAAAGCTTCAGTGGTTTTCTGGAGAAAGAAATCAGGCATTGAACTAGCCACTAAATTTAGTGATTTAGCTGTTGTAAGTCGTCTGTGCCTACGGAAGTCACAGCAGCATTTAGGTACTAAAAGGTAACCATGTATGTAAGATTACTCTGAGCCTTTGGTTTAACCGGGTTCAAAATACACATTGACCTGGTGATTAAAAGTAGTATTTGTTAGCATTAATGAGCAAGGATTCAATAATCTTTTCAATATTTATCTTTGTCCTTTCATTGATCATGTACCCAATGAAGTGCTGTTCTGCCTCGTTCCCCTGCTGTGGCTATAAAACATGAACACAGACTATTCTGCAGCTTTCAAGGAATGGAGCATGTTGGGGGTTTTTTGTGCTAGAACTGCAGAGGAGATTTCTTCATGTCCAGAAATTTTATCAAGTTTGTGAAGGAGAGAAACCCACAGTCATCTCCATTCCAGTGGTTCATTGGAAAAAACATATCTTGTATTAAATACTTTAAAGATTCATGAAGCAGCTTTAATTTTGTTTGCATTTCTTCCTGAAGGGTAAAGCTGCCAGAAATCTCTAAATGCATTGCCTAATCCGTTTCCAAACTCAGTATATTAAGGTCTGCAAGCAAAACTCGTTTTTGGAGTTTAGCAAGTATGCAGACAGGAGAGAAGGCAGGAGAAAGAGAGCAGGGAAGATTTTTCTTTCCTTGGTAATGCACTGAACTACCCGCATGGCTGTAGTATCAGTCCTTCACAAAAAATAGTGCAGCTCAAATGGACTGTAAGACCATCTCTGATAAACAGAGGACTTTACAAGTTTCTGTTGGATCAGATACAAATAGAGTAAATACAGCTATCAAGAAATGACAGTTCAGACAAAGGAAAATTTCCTTCCCTTTATTGTCTACATGCTCATAGGGCTGCCATCAGCAGGCTCATGTGCAGCTGAGAAAGTTTTGTTTTCTCATTGTCCCAGTTTCTAATCTATGACCTTTTTTCTGTTAGTATGTGATTTTTTTCCCAAGGTTCTCATCTGCCAACTGAAGAGCCTGTCCTGTTTTCTTATGCCTGCATAGAGAGTGCTCACAGTTGGGCTTGGGGGCTGGCTGGGAAATGTTTGTTTAAGGAACCAGTTTAATGCAAGGGAAAGAATGAGTGAAAATGATCTCCAGAATAGAGAAACATGATCTGACATCAAGCTCTCTGTCATGTACAAAGTAAATACCTCTAGGTTGCCAGCCAAGCTCTGCAGTAGCAAATACAGAGCAAGAGCACTCAAAGACTCTTCTCAAGACAACAGCAGGATGCCTCAGGTTTGATGCTTGGCATTTTGTATGAAAGGTGCCTGAAGGGTTATTTCACATATCAAGTCTAATCCATCCTCAGCTGGTCTGTGAAAATGATTAGCCATGGCATCAGCTGTTGCTTGGAATTGCTAGTCCTAAATGCATCCAGCGGTGTGTTTCTCTACAGCATACCTATGTGCCTGGAGGAGAGGCACTGCTGCTCACGCAGACCTGAAGTCCTTTGCTGGTTATACACTGTGAGACCTGATGACAGTTCATAATACTAATTTATAATCACAGTAGTATTAAATGTGAGCTATGCCTGGCCAGCTTAGACTGTTGTTAGCTACCACAGAGGTCAAATGTAAGCTCTAAGTTCTTCCCAAACTCAGTAGTGTTAGACAGATATTAATGAGGCCATTTCAGCTATCAATGATTATAATTGTCCTCCCTCACCTGGTTGCCACTGTTCATAATGTGATCAGACCTGGTGCAGAGAAGTGGAGGGCATGGTGGTACCCAGCTCCCTTCCCTGGCAGAGTGCTGGGCGTAGTGTTGGTGCTGTGGGCTCCCCAAGCAGGGCTGCCTTAAACACCCAAGCACTTTACTGCACAGTATCAGGGCTGCCAGAAATGGATGGTTTCTTAATTTCTTACCAAAGTTGTTTGGGTGGTAAGGTTGAAGCATATAAAGGTGTGCCTTGCTAGGACACCTGTGTACAGTTTGGTGTCTTCGCTTTCTGGTTACTTTTCTTCTCAAATAATAAAAGTGACTAATCTTGTGTTAAGCTCCTCTATTGTTAGCTCATAGGTTTCTTGCCTGATGCTTTCCCTCTGTCTCCAGACTGCTGCTTCAACCGTTTTCTGAGAGGATGCCCTATGCCTTATTAAAAGTCAATAGGGTTGTTATAGCCTTATTTTTTTCCTGGGACTTCTCTCCTGCTGCCATGCTCCAGGGCCAAAACCAAGAGCTGCACGAAGGAGGACTTCATGTCTCCTTCTGACACTCTGACTTCCTCAACCTTGCACACAGGCACAAGTGAGTGAATGTTCCATTGCAATGCACCTGGTCTGTTGTCAGCATCTGGCTAAGCAAGGGGGATGTAAGGTGGCAGCAGGCGTAGTTGTGCTTTGATGGTAGTGCATTCTTGCATGTGACTTGCTAATGCCGCTATTTGGCTCAGAGTGTCAATTGCTGGTTAGAATTTCTTGGAATGAAGGAAGTATTAACTGTAAATTGCTGTGGCTGGTATCTAATTACAGAATACATTGGGAAGCACTTGGGCGACAATCCAACAAAGCACTTAAGCACCCACTGATTTTTAAGGAAAGGCCCCTTGACTGGGATTGCTGGTGCTCTCAGACATCATCAGAAGTGCTTGTTAGTGGACCAGTGCTTTCTCTTCACTACCTCAGCACATCCATCTCATTTTCTGAAGTGACTTAAGGAGTTGGGAGTTCAAGGTTGACTGGAAGTCTGCAGGAAGTAAACTCCTAAATCACTGCTGTACTTTGAAAAGTCTACTCAGCTGGACAGCTTCTTTTGCTGTTCTTCATCCTTGCTGTAATAAATAACGTTATGACAGCTTTTAAACCACTGCTAAATTCTGAGGTTTGCCTTTACCCATCTAGATGTTCCTGTTGCAGCAGGGTTGCCCAAGATATTCTGGTATGTATTCTGATATGCGATTCTTTCCAAATGCAGACATAATGCAGTTTTTCAACTATGACCTGCTAACAAAGAAAGGGGAGAACAGACAGAAGGTAGGTTGTGGTGAGAAGCGATAGGAATGACTTAACCCAGGTGGGCTAACAAATTCAAAACAGCCTTTTATCTAAAGCAGTCCGTGGTACCCTACAATGTAAGTAATCATTGAGAACCAAGGCATGAAAAGTCTTGTGAGCCAGCAAGACCGTGAAGTCACACGTAGGATAATGATGCATTGATTTAATATGACAAAGAACAAATAAACCAAAAGTGGAGGTTATGGTTTAGGTGTGCTGGTTTTAAAGCTTGAATTAGAAATACCAGTTTTCTCAGAAGGTAAGGGAGAGGATGGAGGAAAAGCACTGGGGTTTAGTCCTGCTCAACCTTTCAGCCTGGACAGGAACATGTGGCTGGATGCCCAGGTGTTTCAGTTCACTTGCCAATAAAACAAATACTTTTTACTCCGGAAAAGTTCAGCAAAATTTCTTGATCAGAAGATAAAGGAAGCCCAGCCTAATCCACTGAGGCCTTGTTCTATTTCAGTGGTTCCTTGTCTTTTCCTAGGCAAAATATTTTGGTCCTTCCACACATGCCTGTCTACTTCTGACATTTGTGTTCATCCTACCTTTCCTTTGATTGCTTGTCCCTCTGCATTGCAGGTGCTGCTTTGACTGCCCTCTCCTCCTCGCTGTACTTCCTCCTTCTCCTCCTCCTCTGCCACAGCCTCCTTGCTGTCTCCAGACTTTGACTACATGGTTTCTTTGCTTCCCTTCTTTCCTGTTAGCTCTGAGTGCTGATGCAGGACCTCACCAGGATGCGTGGCCTAGGGTGGGCTCCCTCCTCTGCCTCACTTCCACCAGCAATGCACTCACTGCCTGGGTACCAGTCCAATTTGTGGAGATGCAATTCGCTATGTCCTGCTGATACAAGTGAGGCTCTGAAGCAAATTGCTGTCAGATCAAAGATGTCCCTCATCAAGGGAAATCTTGCAAGGTCCATGTTTTTAGCTGATAGCTCTTTTCTGTTAGTGAAGTATTCCTGATGGACTTCTTTGGTATGTTGGTGTGGTCAAGAGGAAAATCACATTCAAAAAGAAATTTAAAAAGGAGGCTGTGTCAGATCATTCACACCTCCTGTAAATCTCTGTCCTTGTTCCAGGTTTATTTTTAGACTGTGTAAGAATGCTGCTTAGCCAGAAGTTTTACACAGTGGTCCTCTGTATGGTACAGACCAGCAGCAAGCTGCCAGTAAGTAGCTATGGTAACACTGTAATCAATGACAAGTACTCAAGTCTCTGAGCAAATAGTGCTGGGATAAGTAGGAATTATGAATAATTGTACTTTACTAGAAGTCATAACTGATTTCCAGAGGTTACCCAACAGTCAGTCATTTGCTACCCTCCCCATCCCCGTGACTGCTGATGGCGGAGGAAAAAAGTGATTGTTATGCCGAAGTAATGAGCAAAGAGGTCAGAAAGTTTGATGGGAGCAGGAAAAGTCATTTCCTTGTGATATCATTAGCAGTATTTTAGAGAGCAGGTTCAGTAATTGCTGTGGTAATTCTGAATGACTTTTGACTGTGAGAACACATGGTAACTTTTTAAAGTTAGTGTCTTTGCCAGTGGGAGAGAATTCCACTAAAATAAGGCAGTATGGTGTTACAGAGGGGGGTGGGCTGGGGGCTTGGGAAGCGGAGGTTCTGCTCTGTGCTGTGTGACTTCTCCAGGCCTCGGTTTTTCTGTCAAAATAGTCTATAGTAACATAAATGCATCAGTGAGCAAGCACAAAAGCAAATTGTGAATCTCAGGATGTAGCTGCCTACCAAGGCAATGTCTCAGATGGAGCAGATCTATTTCAGTAAGTGCATGCCTGTACAACAAACATCATGCATTTATTATTGCTGCACAAACTGCAAAATCGGAAAGGGTGGCAAGTGCTCCTTGTATGGGCAAATGCAAAATTTGCTTGAGTGGGTCCTGGTTTTAAAAGTATGATATCTAATTATGAGTTAACAGCAGACCTTCTGATGCTTCCCCTGGGAGCACAGACAGGCTATAGTATTGTGGGCCTTCTGCAGGTTGTTTTTGAGCTAAATCATTGATATTCCTTTGGTTTTCAAGAGATGCTTTTAACCTTCCAGAGAATAAGAGCCGCTGCAAGTCTGTGTGGGTGCAGATACGCTTTGGTTTTTGCTGAGTTGATGGAAAGGTTGCTGCTCCTAGCTATGTTGCTTCTTTTGAGCTTTTATCCCATCTTTGTTTGGGGTTAGAAAGAACAAAGCCTGCAAGTCCCTATATGCTGGAGAGCAATGAAGAGAGGACACTCTTTGGTGTGTTTTACCTCCCAGTGTCTGCTTGGGCTTCAATTCTTTCTTTCTTCTCTCCAGGTGCAAACAGATGACCTACCCAGATGACCTGCCCCAGATCTCTGTGGTCTTTATATTTGTAAACGAGGCACTCTCTGTCATCCTGCGCTCTGTGCACAGCGTTGTGAATCACACCCCATCCCACTTGCTCAAGGAGATCATTCTGGTGGATGACAACAGTGACAATGGTGAACATACATAAATTTTCCTTTAAACACTGTATCCTGTGTGGTTAATGGACATGAAATGTAAATCAAAGGGAGTTTGGTCACTACTAGCTGAAACGCTTTTTTTTTTTTTTTTACTGTTGGGATGAAACAGCATTGAATCATTCTGCATTTAAACAGCTGGGGGAGGAAGGTCATACCTGCAACTACTGATTTATGGCTAATAAGCTAGATCATAAGTTGGTGTAAATTAACATACCTCTATTGAAGTCAATAGAATTTACAAGAGTTTGTGTTTGTTGATGAGAGGGTTGATTAAACCACTTGCACGAAGCTGTGAGTAAATATTAACTATTTGTATAACAAATAAATATTATGTGGATAAACCCTGCTGATTTCATTGAAATCCTCACAGGATGAATGATATTTGTATAGGCAATTTTAATATAGAAATTATACTTTTCTCCACATTTTCAGATCCAGAGGAATATCATCATTGACTAAAACTTTAAATTTAGCTTCCAAGGAAAAGTGGGGCTACAGATTTTCCATAAAGATAGTTTCTATTTTTTTACATAGCAGCACACTCTGCTTCTTCATGATTTAAACAGGTGTTGATAATACCAGAATTTGAGTTTGATTTTTTTTTTTTTTTGAGGCAGGCTGTAAGTTAGACTATGAGAATGAAACAGAATAGGCACAAAGCATGTGCAACTTTCAGGTCATCTGGTTCATTAATGTAAAAATAACCCTTCTGTTACAGCAATCAAACCTCAAAATATTGGTGAGCATAAAGGGTGCTATTGACTAACTAGTTTCACAGTACGGCCAGGTTCGAAGACCTTTTAGGATACAGGTGACTAGCAGTGTTATAGTTGAGACTTCTAGAACTGTTGCATCTTCTCAAATCATATTTGTTAAAATAAGGCTCACGTTTAGCATTTCCTCCACAGATCAACAGCTTTAAATCTTTCAATTTTAAGTTGTTGTTCCTCTACGTGATCCCCAAAGAGAAAGGAAGGTTGAGTGAATAAATCACTAGAACAAAAATAAATTCCAAAACCTATAGGTTTAAGAAACCTTTTGTCAATCAAATTCTGCTTTCAGTTATGGCAGTGTATCCCATGGAGTAATTATGTGAGATTGCAAAGTGTTTGAGTCAATGTAATATAGAGGAGAATTAGACTCATTGTTTCTCAGTGAGCTCTTATATGGTTTTCCTCTGTCATTCTTCTAGATAACTGGAGATTTATCAGGTCTTTGATTCCAATGATAATGATTCTACTGTGTAACATAGATCAGAAGAATGAGGCTTCTAATGTCCTGGAAGCTTCTACTAGTTTTCCTAATAAATATGTTTGAGTAAAAGCCTCATTATGAATAAGTTGCAGTGTAAATGAATTACCAAACTAGATTGATTTTAAAAAATAGAGAGACCATTTTGGTAATTTCCCTGTTTATAAGCCTATTGGAATGAAGCTGAATAAAGGAGTGAATAAGTTTTGCTCCGTCTGCGGTTGAATGCCTGAAAATGAACAAAAGAGAAGTCGTTTATTTGAAATCTTCAATATCCATTTAGTGCAAGGGGGAAGAAACCTGGTATTAAGGAGTCTTAATTATATTTAAGGGAAAACCCTTAAAATTAAGGGAAATTAATTGTGATCTGAATTAGGTCTTGACCCAAAATCCATTTAGGTTATTTTTCAGACTCTTACTGAATAGCATAAATCAGAAAAAAAAAAAATTACCAGACTCCCATGTTAGACTGCTGTAAGGTCAGAATTGCTTCTCCGTAGACCACTTGTAACCTAATGCAAATCATCCAAGAATTAAAATAGTAATTATTTAAAAATATTTAGACAAAACACCTCTTCAAAACAATACTCAAATCCATCAGGCCATATTAAACATGTGCAAGTCTCTGATGCATAAAGAATTTCTCCGAGCTGATACCCCTGGAAATGGTCCATGCCACAACTGCAGTATTTGGTTTGTATCTGTGAGACTGACTAAGGGTTTAGCAATATTTAAGGATTTCTCTTCCTTTCTGTTGCAAAATAAATCAAAGTAAAACATAACATTGCAGGGCTTTTCTCATTCTGAATATTTGTGTGGGTTTTTTGTCCTGCAGTTGAGCTAAAATTTAATCTGGACCAGTATGTCAATAAAAGATACCCAGGTCTGGTGAAAATCGTGCGCAATAACAAACGAGAAGGACTGATTCGAGCCAGAATCCAAGGCTGGAAAGCAGCAACCTCTCCTGTTGTTGGGTTCTTTGATGCTCACGTTGAGTTCAACATTGGCTGGTAAGTTGTTGGCTGTTCCCACAGGGAGAGCAGTACGGTTACACTGTGCCCTATGTCTCAAAGGCTGTGAAAGAGATTTGCTCAGCAGCAGGGAAGCTGAAAAACTGTAGAGATGAGACGGTTGTAGGCTGGTGTTATCACATTAGCAATTACTTTTGAATAATACTCTTGATTACTGCAACATTGCTGACAATCTTCCACAATGACTGCAAGATCCGTAAGAAAGCTGTTGTGCCTGCACTAGTACAGCTCAGTGGAGAGAGAAGTAATTTAAACCACAATGAATAGGAAACCTCCAAAGCAGTCAAATGGGGAGACACCATTAAGGAGGCTCTGGGCTGGAGGCAGATGCATGCTTTCAAGTACTTGTTTTTATCTTCTTATCATTTTCTATCATTTCTTCTTAGAAGCTTGAATAGCAATCTGATTTCCTCATAAATTCTGTTGCATTTACGTTTGAGGGAAACACTGAATTATTTCCTGCATTTTTAATGGGGCTTGAAATCAGCATGCCTTTCCTCATCCCCTTTGCTTTGCAAGGGAGCAGTATTGACTGTGGCAAGCACAGTTTTGGACTTAACAGACCAGATCTGCACTTGGAGTAAATCTTTGTAGCACCACTTGGTGGCCAATATTTAGCAGTACTGGAAGTCTGGACCGAAGGAACTGATATGTACAGTCAGCTGAAAAAGGACTGCTGAGACCTTCGGTATGTAAAATGTGTATTTTCCAAAGATAGGCTGGTATTTGATAATGATGATGCAGGGTTATGGTGGAGCTGATTATGCTCTGCAGTTCTGGGAGATACCCCAAATTAAAACTAAAAATAACTGTACTTACAACCAGAGAGAAACTTAATTGCAAAGGAGTGGAGTATTTATTTTTATATGTTCATTAATGTCTTTATAAAATGGAAGATGCAATAAAATAAGTCTTGTAGTGCACCTGGTTTATGTTCACCCCATTTTTTAACCCAGGACTATGAAAGACTATAGTAGCAGTTGTAGTAATTTTCTAGAAGCTTAAGAGCCAGTTTATTTATTTACTTTTAAAGCAACTAGATCTTTCAAATCATCACAAGTATTCTTGTAGGGTAATATTGGCTGCTGGACAGAATTGGGGACTGGGGAGAGCATGCTGTGGGTGCTGTTCCCAGTGCTTGTCCTGCCCAAGCTGCAGTTTTCTGAGCCTTGCAGGGAATTTTTTTATCATTTCTATAAAGGACATTGAGATCTTACTGATGCACTCTACACAGAGAAGGTAGGCAATGGTGTCAGTAAGCAGGAAAGGGGTTTGTGGTTGCTTTGGGGCTTGTTTTTTTAACCTTACTACTTTGCATTAATGTCAGAAGGGGTTGAAATCAGCATAGCAAAAAGCTAGACTACTCAGTAAACGAGAGTGTGTATATATCTGAGATAAAAAGTGTTTGCGTTTACAGCGTCCTCCCTGGTGTACTCTCCTTTCAACAAGTGCGCTTAAGTCTCAGTAATACTACTGAGCCAGTCTGTGTAGCTGCTTTGAGACCACTTGGCTTCTGGAGTAGCCACAGAGGATGAATGAGAATAGCAAACGTGCACCAGAAGCATCAGGTATCCCTTTGTTTCCAGAGCCGTACGTGGAGGCTCAGAGCATTCCCTTCTGGTGTTTCTGCTGTTGTTCCCCTCAACCTTTTGGGCTGCTGACAGCCATCTCAAATCTTGTTCTACCTATTTCCTCCTAGTTTTAATTCTGTCCACCTGTGCACATGCGGTTGCCTGTCACCTCAATTTTCATCTCATCTTCTTTTACTAGGAAGGACTGGAAGTCCTTCCATCTGGACGCCTTTACTTTTTCCCACCAGATTAACATTACCCTTACTCTATAATCCTATAAACTTGGTAGTCATGCAGGAGTATCTTGTTAGAGTACTGCTGTTCTATGATCCTACTAAGTCTCATCTTGCATGAATTCCCCCCCCCATTTTCAATGTGTATTCATGTATTCAAAGGCCACATGGATTGCTCCCACTCAAAGCTGTCTATGGATTATTTGTGAGGCAATTAAAAAGAAGCCAATTCCTTTACCACAGAAAAGAGCATTAGCTTTCTGTCTGGTTTGCGTTCCATCTAGAAGTCAAGTACCTGCAGTACAATTTTAGTCTTCCAATCTATGTCTGCTTTACCTGCCTAATCAGTTGGCAGATTAATTCATAAAGAATCAGAGAAGGACTTTGTCGCTTTCTCATGAAATATGCAGGACTCTGACAACATAAAAACTTTTTTTAAAACAATAGTTGCTGCATTTATGAGTGAGTTTTTGCCTTATATTGCACTATAGCATTTTATGGGCTCTCACAGCATTACTCTCCAGGGACAATTCTTCTAAACTAAAATGCAATCTGGTAGGATATAAAAAAAATACAGCCTGGCAGGTCAAATTAAGTATTGAATTATTTATTTTGCTGTGCTTAATTGCTGCTTTTTTGCTTCTCAGGTGCTGAAATATATTAGCACAGAGCAGAGATTTTCTACTGACCTGTTCCCCTTAAGGCTTTTGATAGTGTCAGCCAATACTGCTGCTGTGAGAGCAAAAGTGAAGAGGACTAGCTGAAAGGGAGGCCATTACTATTAATTCTCAAGTGGAATTTTAAATTACTGTACATGTATACAGTTCATATGTAAAATTCTACCTGTCCTGCAGTAGAACCTTGTCTGTTTTTAATGGTGACTTAATGTCATTAGGAGTCAGCATCTAGAGTCAGCAACCCAGCAGAACCAATAGGTGTGAAAAGCTCCTGTACATTCCTCTCTGAGGGTACATTTAAGCTTGTATAGTTGAGTTTTCCCTTCAGTCCTCTGAAGATTTCAGCATTCCT